>NC_052624.1:121623894-121886394 GCF_016161935.1 Mauremys reevesii | reverse complement strand
TTCTTTTTCAACATTAGAGGAAATATCTGCTAGTGACTCTGTTCTATAGATGGCAGTCATGTCTCTAAGCAGAAACACAGACCCAAGTTCAGGCAAAAAATATTAAAAACAAGTTATTTGATCTGAACAAAATTTCCTAAAACAATAACCCCACTATTGTTTTAGGAAACACAGTCGTATTTTTTAAAATGTTCTTTATGGACTTGAACGCTAAAATTTTAAAATAGCAACAAAAATACACCTGCAGTAAAGAAGAAACTGTAGGTGATAAAAGATTTATATCAGTGTCTTGCTATTGAAAGTTACATGTATTAAAAGATCTTTGCTAGAATTTCCTGTTATGTTTGAGGGGAGCGGATTTGTGGGGGAGAGAGAAGGATGACAGAAGTGGGTCATTTGTAATCAGAGAAGCTGCCATTGAGCCAAGTAATCCAATATAGTCGAGGCTGGAATGTTTGCATTTTAGGCAGATTCTTGTTGCAAGCTCTCTGTTATGGAACAGGAGTTCTGTGCTGTTTGCTACAGTTAACCTGAGGTTTCTACCTTCTTGTGGAACATCCAGTTCATGTACTATTTTTCCAATGCAAAATTAACAATGGACAAGTTTAATATACAATATTTAAACATACAGCAGAAGCTGACTCTAAGTGATAGGAGGACACTATCTGGAAAAATTATCCCAAATCAAAACAATGTATTGGAGGGGAGCAGGGACGGCAGGCAAGGCAGTTCTGTTACCTATGGCATTAAAATGTTTGACTAAGTTTAACTGACATAATTATTTGTATAGCAAAAGGTATAAAATATGTGACATTTAGGTTTGAGAGAAAGCAGATACCACTTCATTGACACAGGTGATGCTTGCCCAATTAGAGCCCAACCCTACCAGATGGCTCCTCAAGCCAAAACTGCAAAAAAGGGGAGATCAATGACATGTTACAGATGGGTGTAATCCGCCCCTCTGAAAGCGCATGAGCCTTTCCAGTGGTTCTGGTTCCCAAACCAGATGGGGAAATCCACTTTTGTGTGACTACCCTAAGCTAAATGTCGTAACTCACACAGAAAACTACCCAATGCCACACACAGATGAGCTATTGGAGAAACTGGGACATGCCAAGTTCATCTCCACCTTAGACTTAACTAAGGGGTACTGGCAAGTGCTGCTAGATGACCCCACCAAGGAAAGGTCAGACTTCATCACCCATGTAGGGCTGTACAAATTTAATGTGCTCCTTTTCGGACTGCGAAATGCACCCGCCACCTTCCAGAGACTGGTAGATAACCTTCTGGCTGGATTTGGGGAATTTGCAATTGCCTACCTTGACGATGTGGCTATATTCTCAGATTCATGGGCAGAACATCTGGAACACCTCCAAGCTGTCTTCCAGTGCATAAGGGAGGCAGGATTAACCGTGAAGGCCAAAGAGTGTCAAATAGGCTTAAACAGGGTAACGTACCTTTGACACCAGGTGGGTCAAGATACTATCAACCCCCTACAGGCTAAAGTAAATGCTATCCAAAATTGGCCAGTCCTTAAGTCAAAGAAGCAGGTCCAATCCTTCTTGGGCTTGGCCGGGTATTACTGATGATTTGTACCACACTACAGCCAAATTGCCACCCCACTGACAGACCTGACCAGGAAAAAACAACCAAATGCAGTTCAGTGGACTGAGAAGTATCAGAAAGCCTTTAACCAGCTTAAAGTGGCCCTTACATGTGACCCTGTACTGAGGGCCCTGTGCTTCGACCAACCGTTCATTGTAACCACAGATGCGTCCGAGCGTGGTGTAGGAGCACTTTAAATGCAGGAAGGACCAGATCAACAATTCCATCCTGTTGTATTTCTCAGCAAAAGGTGTAACAGTAGGGAAAAAATTAGCATGGGGAAATAGTTGTTACTATTTGTGTAATGACCCATCCACTCCCAGTCTTTATTCAAGCCTAATTTTATGGTGTCCAGTTTGCAGATTAATTCCAATTCTGCAGTTTCTCGTTGGAGTCTGTTTTTGAAGTTTTTTTGTTGGAGTATTGCGACTTTGAGTTCTGTAATTGAGTGACCAGGGAGGTTGAAGTGTTCTCCGACTGGTCTTTGAATGTTATAATTCTTGACATCTGATTTGTGTCCATTTAGTCTTTTGTGTAGAGACTGTCCGGTTTGGCCAATATACATGGCAGAGGGGCATTGCTGGCACATGACGGCATAAAAAAAAGCTGTAACCTTGGGAGTTTAATACCAATCTGGAGTGGTCTGTATTAATTTTTTTAGAATCCTTGTGGGCTCCCATCTTCTGCACTCCAAGTGCCAGAGTGGGGATTGTAAGTGATAGCAGGACACTAACTAGAAAAATTATCCCAAATCAAAACAATGTATTGGAGGGGAGCAGGGAAGGCAGTTCTGTTACCTATGGCAGTAATATGTTTGACTAAGTTTAACTGACATAATTATTTGTATAGCAAAAGGTATAAAATGTGTGACATTCAGGTTTGAGAAAAAGCAGATATATGTGGATATGTGTAGAAAGCCCTCCCCAGTTTTGTTGAATCCCTGTCAATGAGACTCCAGTTCTGCGAAGGAGGTAAGAGTCCAGCAGATACTTTCCCCATCTCAATGCCCATAGGGGAGGCAGGTGGAAGTTAGATTGAAGATCCAATTTGCTGTTTACCACCTGTGCTGTGAAATCCTCAACCACTAAAGGAGAATTTCAGCTCTTACTGAGTTCTTGAGTGCTGGTGTTAAGTCTCATTTTCCCTTCTCCAATTTAGCAAGACTGAGGGCTCTGCGGAGGAGCCAGAGGTCAAGGTCAGAATTTTCCATAAAGCTTAGAAAAGCAGGTCTGAACCCCACAAATTCTTGGTCCTTTCCACAGTTGTATGATCATGATGGACAAGAATTGTCATTTCTATGGCCATGTCTTCTACTGCAAAATGAACTCTAGTTATGCATTCCTGACCAGCACTTCTAGGAGCATATGGGGGATGCACCACTTAGTCCCCTCCGCACTTTCTGGATACACTGGAGGAAGCAAGGAGGAAGAGGAGAGAAAGTGGAGTCAAGCTGCTGCTGTACTGAGTACAGGTTGGCACCAGTGAATGCTTGACCTGCCTCGATCCACAGTTTGAAGACCTGGTATTTGGAAGGAGCATGAGTGAGGGTAAGTGTACTGTTTTTTAAATCTATAGCAGGGAAACTGGTAGAAAGTGCCTGTGGATTATTTAAAACAGAAGATTGACAGGGAAACAAATAGAGACAGACAATTTTAGGGAAAATTTTGTTTTACTTATTCTAATACATTTTTTTTAAAAGCTCAACTACTAGGCAATCACCTATATATTTTTCCACTATTGCCAACCCTAAACATTTAAAAATCAGGTTAAATGCCCCCAAATCATGTAATTATCTTACAAATTATGTGATTTAAAATAATAATAAATTGAGTTATTCTTTTACCTGCCATCTGACTTTTTTTTAACTGTAGGAGGAACCACCCCATTTAAGTGTGATCATCTCAGACTCAATATTCAGCCTTAAATATAGACACAAAAATGAGGTCTCCCTGTTCTCTACTTACTTGCAGACTCTCTTGTTTCCTGGGGTGTGAAGAGCTGGCCTTCTATCCCCCTCTATAACTATACAGAATAGTTAGGTAGGGGGATTTACATCATTCCTTTGCACCCATCTCACTCTGCTTCTTGCTCTCCACATTCCTCTGTACCCCTTTGGTCTGCCTTTTGTTTCATAGGATCATAGATGATTAGGTTGGAAGAGATGTCAGGAGGTCATCTGTTTTCTCACATTCCTCTGACTCCTCATGGTTTCTATGCCTGATAACTGCCAAGCTCTATGCATGACATTTTTGCAAATTATTTAGTGAGCTAATTTGTGTTTTTGCAGAAAATTTGCATATTGCCATGAACCTCAATACAGCCTCCCCCAATCAGTGGTTGGGGTAGGACACTGAGCAGCACTAAATTTGTCAGTTATGAGGCTGGGGCAGATACTGGGATGGGAAGGTATAGAGAGATGCTGGGGATATGCAGGATGAGAGTCTCACAAATGTCTGGGATTATTGGGTAAGGTGTTTGGGTGTGCAGAGTTAATCAGATGTCTGGAAAAACTGTGGAGGCCTGGATTCTGACCATAAAATAGCTGGTCCTGTGGATGGGTGTCTGGGGTAGGTGCATAGGTGTTGGCTATCCAGGGCTGTCCAGGACTGCTGAGTTAGATGAGTGGGTGTTGTCTGGGAGGACTAGCGGCTAATGTCTGCTTGGGGGTTGGGAAGAGGATCTGTTGTCTCTCTGGGAAGGGCAAAGGGCCTGAATGGAAACTCAAGGGCGCCTGGGGCTAGTATTGAACTGCCCTTCACCTTTTGTCCCTGCCAGCTAGCTACTCCTCTGCATCTTCCCCACCTCTTTCCTGCTGTTGTTTCTCCTGCAACTTTCTGACTCCAATCCAGCAGGACAAGCAGCCAGAAGAAGTAACCATGTACCCTGCCTGAATTTAGGCTCCACAGAAGCATCTAATAGTTGCAGGTAAAATTAGAGCTCTTGCCCGTAGCTCTGGCAATTATGTGACATTCATGATGGGCTGTGTGCAGCCATGACAGGGCTATGAATACATTGGCTCAGGTGAAATGTGTGACACTCAGCAGCTCTGGGTTTCCTCTCTCCTTACACATCCCCTTCCCTGCTGCCTCCACAGTCCCATTCTCTGCACATCTATATTCTCTTGTGCCCTGCCTATCGCATGGTCACTAAGGGGCCACCATCATCTCTGAGAGCAATCTGGCTTCAGCCACATTTGCAGCAGTGGGAGATGGCAGAAATCTTTGCTGGGGCAACCTCACTTGCACTTGCAAAATCTGTCTCTCTTCTCATTTAAGTCATCCATTGGCATCTTAAATAGAAGGGCTTGTAGAGGGCTGAAAATTGGCTCCCCCCTCTTATTGTTATGGTTTAAAATGAGTCAATTTTGATGCCATGTCATGTAACAATGGTAAGGAATCATAGGCCACGTCTACACTTACTGGGGATTGATGCTGCTGCGATCAATGCAACAAGAGTAGATTTAGCAGATCTAGTAAAAACTTCCTAAACCAACTGCAGAGAGCTCTCTGGTCAACTCCGGTACTCCACTGGAAAGAGAAGAGTAAGGTAGGTTGACCAGAGAGTGTCTCCCATCAACAGCGTGATGTAGACACTGCAGTAAGTTGACCTAAGCTACGTTTACTCCAGCTACATTATTCACATAGCTAGAGTAGCATAATTTAGGTTGACTTAACCCGGTAGTGTAGACAAGGCCATAGACAGAAGCCAAAATCCACAAAGGTGCTTAGGCTTTGAAATACCTAGTCTCTAGATTCCCTACTGCCAACTGGAATCTTCAACTTCAAGCTGGGCACCCAGGCACCCCACACAGTGCATGGAGATAGATGCCTAAAAAATGGTTTCACAGAAGCCAGCAAGCTGAATAGGGAGCCACTTAATAGACAGGAATGAAATACAGGAGGGAAGTGGGGCTTGGGTCCTGCCCTCTATGGGTACATCTATACTACCTGCCAGATCGGTGGGTAGTGTTCGATGTATCGGGGATTGATTTATCGCGTCGCATCTGGACGTGATAAATCGATCCTCGAATTGATGCCTGTACTCCACCTCGGCAGGAGAAGTAAGCGTAGTCAATGGGGGAATCGCGGTAGTCGACTCGCCACCATGTGGACGGCCAGGTAAGTCGAGCTAAGATACTTCGACTTCAGCTATGCGAATAGCATAGCTGAAGTTGTGTATCTTAGTTCGAGCCCCCCGCCCCCTCCAGCCCCGCTAGTGTAGCCCAGGCCTAAGATATTTAGGCATCTAACTCCCATTGATGGTTGATCGAGTCATCTCTCATCAGTGTCCTGCAGTTATGGGTGCACACTGAGAAGGCAGTCCTTTTTCTGGCCCCTGAGATTCTTAATAGCCTCCTGTCAACTGAACTCCCCACCACCATCTTAGAATGGATTGAGAAGCGCACAGGGAGTTGGGGCCCATTTGTTCATGTTGAAAATGCTGCAAGAACTCAACACAAAAAGCAGCCAAGTTGGACTGAAAATTAACTGCTCCAAAATTAAATATATGCATTCTGATACCTTGCCAAAAGCCCAAATTAAAATCAAGGGAGAAAAAAATAGAAGTTGAGCAATGTGTCTATTTGGGCCAAGAAATTAACATGTGCCACAATTAGGAAGATGAATTCTCGTGAAGAAAGGAAGCAGGTTGGTGCTCATTCAATTCTATCAAGGATGTCCTTCAAGGAAAATCAACAAGGCAACACGTGCCAGCCTCTTCAACTCAACAGTACTGCCAGCAATATTGTACAAAGTGAAACATAGGCACTGACAAAGACAGAGGAGCAGCAACTTTCTGTCACAGAGAGGGTGATGCAAAGAAGAATTCTGGGAATTTCAATCCACGACCGAGTCCCCAATGAAGTGATCAGACAGCAGAGTGGAGTTCAGGATGTCATTGTTGAGATCAGGCTTAGTAAAATATGATGGGAATATGGTTGACAATCAATGGTACCCACGGGAACTGAAATGACCACTTGACTGACCTCCAAATACAAATTAGCTCCAAAGACCTCCAAAGATATGGGAAGATTTTTTCATGAAAAGACATGGCCGCACATGGAGAAGGAAGACCAGGATACGAGAAGAATGGAAGACGTGTTGTGATCGGCACAATCTATACGAGGGCTGAATCAAGGTGATCAAGAAGAACTCCCATTGATCTGCACCTCTAGGCATCTATCTCCATTTGGGATTCCCAGCTGTGAACTTTCTCCTGGAGTTAGGCACCTAAGCCAGGTCAGCGAGTGCCCTAGAGGATGAAAAAAATGGTTACTTACCTTTCTATAACTGTGTTTCTTCAAGATATGTTGCTCATATCTATTCCAGTTAGGTGTGTGCATGCGCTGCATGCACGGAAGTCGGAAACTTTTCCCCTAGCAGCTACCTGTCAGGCTGGCTGGGGAGCCCTCTGGAGTGGCGCCAATATGGTGTTCTATATAAGACCCTGCCGGCACGACCTCCCCTTCAGTTCCTTCTTGATGGCTACTCCAACAGAGAGGAAGGTGGGGGGGAATGGAATAGATATGAGCAACACATCTCGAAGAACAACAGTTAAAGAAAGGTAAGTAACCGTTTTTTCTTCTTTGAGTATCAGTTCCAGTTAAGTGACTCCCAAGCCTTACCTCGGAGGTGGGGTCGGAGTTAAGGAACCACAGATTGAAGAATCGCTCTGCCAAATGCCGCATCATCCCGAGAGTGCTGAACGATGGCATAATGGGACGTGAAGGTGTGAACTGATGTGTGCCAGAAAGGAAGCTGACGATGCCTGAGCTCTTGTGGAGCGAGCCATGACAGCAGGTGGAAATCATAGAATCATAGAATCTCAGGGTTGGAAGGGACCTCAGGAGGTCATCTAGTCCAACCCCCTGCTCAAAGCAGGATCAAACCCAACTAAGACATTTGCCAAGTTGTAGCAGGCACAAATACACCCCGTGATCCACAAAGATATTCGCTGAGAGGAATCCAGAGCACCTTTCATCCACTCGGCGATGGTGACAAATAACTGGGTTGTTTTACGGAAGGGCTTTGTTTGGTCTATATGGAAAGTGAGTGCCCTTCTAACGTCCAGAGAATGGAGACGCTGTTCCCGAGGGTCAGCATGAGGTTTTGGGTAGAAAACTGGCAAGAAGATATCCTGGCTCACATGGAAGCGGGACACACTTTTGGCAGAAAGGCCGGGTGGGGTCTTGGTTGAACTTTATCTTTATGAAAAACAGGATAGGGCGGTTCACACGTGAGAGCCCGTAGTCCAGACACCTGACATGCGGAAGTGATGGCCACTAGGAAGGTGACCTTCCAGGAGAGATAGAGAAGTGAACAGGAGGCCAGCGGCTCGAAAGGAGGGCCCTTAAGGCAGGAGAGGACCAAGTTAAGGTCCCATGCAGGCATGGGTGCTTTGTTGGAGGATGGACTTTCTCCAGACCTTTGAGGAAATGTCGTATGACCAAGTGTGCGAATACCGAGCGCCCGGCCACACCTGGGTGAAATGCAGAGAGGGCCACGAGGTGGACCTTAAGGGATCCAAAGGCTAGGTGCTGATCCTTTAAGAATATTAGGTAGTTCAAGATGCACGGGATCGAAGCCTGGAGCGGTGACACCTGCTGCGGTGCGCACCAGCAGGAAAACCTCTTCCACTTAGCCTCGTAGGTAAGCCTAGTCGATGGCTTGCGACTTTCAAGGAGTACTTGCCTTTACCGAGTCCAAACAGGCGCGTTCAGCCTGATTTGGCCACGGATCCTCCAGGCCATGAGGTGGAGCGATGGAAGGTCCGGGTGCAGGAGGTGACCATGGTTCTGAGAGATGAGGTCAGGGCTGAGAGGGAGATGTAAGGGAGCCTGAATTGACAGGTCCAGCAAGATCAGGTATCAACATTGGTGCAGCCAGGCAGGGGCTACCAGTATGACATCTGCCTTGTCCCAGCGGACCTTGAAGAGCATCTTGTGAACCAGCAGGAATGGTGGGAAAGCATAAAGCAACTGACCTGACCACGTGATCTGAAAGGCATCTGCTATCGATCCCGGGCTGTGACCCCGTAAGGAACAGAAGGCTGGGCACTTCCTGTTGGTCCACGAAGCGAACAAGTCGACTGGGGGGAAACCCCCAGATGCGGAAGATGGAGTGAATGATGTCCGGATGTATCAACCATTCGTGTGTGAGAAAACACCTGCTCAGGCTGTCCTCCAGTCTGTTCTGGACACCTGGGAGGTACGAGGCCTGAAAGGAGATGGAGTGGGCTAAGCAGAAGTCCCACAGAAGAAGGGCTTCTTGGCAGAGTAACGATGAGCGGGATCCGCCTTGCTTGTTTAAGTAGAACATGGCTGTGGTGTTGTCCATTAGGATTGCTACGCAGTGGCCCTGCAAGTGGGGAAGGAAGGCTTGGCACACAAGGTGAATCGCCCTGAGCTCTTTGATATTGATGTGAAATGACAGCTCGCTTTTGTGCCATAAGCCCTGCATCGTCAGGCTCCCGAAGTGGCCCCCCCCATCCCAGGTCTGTAACCAGGGTCAAGGTGGGTTGAGGGGGATGGAACAGGACTCAGACACCCACCATCCGAGGATCCACCCTCCAGTGCAGGGAGTCGAGTGTGTGCTTTGGGACCGTGAGGACCATTTCTAGGCTGTCGCATCCCAGTCGATAGGCTGACACCAACTACGCCTGCAGAGGCCTGAGTCTTAGCCTGGCGTGTTGCACCACATAGGTACAGGATACCATGTGACCCAGCAACCTGAGACACTGCCTTGCTGTGGTGGTGGGAAACTTGCAGAGGCTGGTAATTATGCTTGCTATAGCCAGGCATCGGGCCTCTGGGAGGAAAGCCCTTGCTTGGTTTGTATCCAGGACTGCCCCGATGAACTCTATTGTTTGAGTAGGGGAGAGGACAGACTTGCTGACGTTCCACACGATGCCCAAGTGATTGAACATGTTCGTGACCAGTTGTACTTGAGACCAGACTTGTTGGTGGGATCGGCCCTGTATGAGCCAGTCATCGAGGTACAGGAAGATGTGCATATGGTGTCAGTGAAGGGAAGCCGCCATGACTGCCATGCACTTGGTAAAGATATGAGGGGCTGTGCACAAGCCGAACGGGAGGGCTGTGAACTGGGAAACAGAGAAAACGTCTGTGAGGCAGAGTAATTGAAATGTGAAAGTATGCATCTTTCATATCGAGGGCGGCATACCAGTCCAGGGCCGACCAGAGGATTCCGGGGGCCCGGGGTCTTCGGCAGCGGGGGGCCCTTCCGTTCCGGGACCCACCGCCGAAGTGCCCCGAAGACCCGTGGCGGGAACCCCCCCGCCGCCGAATTACCGCCGAAGCGGGACCCGCTGCTGAAGTGCAGCCCGGACTTCGGCGGTAATTCGGCGGCGGGGGGGTTCCCGCCGCGGGTTTTCGGGGCACTTCGGCGGCGGGTCCCGGAATGGAAGGGGCCCCCCGCCGCCGAAGACCGGGCTGCGCTTCGGCGGCGGGTCCTGCTTCCCCACTGCCCCGGCCCCAGCCTCTTACCCCCGGCTCCCTCCTCACCCGGAGTCTCAGCGCCTCGCCGAAACAGCTGCAGCGTGTGGCCGCCGGGGCCTGAGCTCCGTCCCGCTCAGAGCCGCGTGGTGAGGGGGCGGGGCTGGGAGCTCCACGCCGAGCGGAGGGAGCTGAGCTCAGCCCGGAGCTCCCAGCTCCGCCCCCTCACCACCCGGCTCTGAGCGGGGCGGGGCTCAGGGGCCCCGGCGGAGACTCGGCGCTTGATGCGCTGAGGCTCCAGGAGAGGGGCGGAGGCGGGAGCCTCCGCTGTTCTTTTGGGGGCCCCTGCGGAGCCCAGGGCCTGGGACAAATTGCCTCCTTTGCCCCCCCCTCTGGGCGGCCCTGTACCAGTCTCCCGGATCCAGAGAGGGAATGATAGTGGCTAAGGAGACCATACAGAACTTGACGTTGAGGATGTACTTGAGCTCCCTGAGGTTCAGAATGGGTCTTAGGCCTCCCTTTGGCTTGGGGACAAGGAAATAGTGTGAGTAGAAACCCTTGCCCCTGAGCTCCTGAGGCACTTCCTCCACTGCCCCTAGGGCAAGGAGGGATTGTACCTCCTGGATGAGGAATTGCTCGTGAGAAAGGTCCCTGAAGAGGGATGGGGAAGGAGGGAGGGATGGAGCGGAAATGGATAAAATATCCTGTCTGCACTGTGCGGAGGACCCAGCGGTCCGATGTAATATGGAACCAGGCATGGTAGAAACGGGATAGACAGTTCAGAAATGGATAATTGTCTGGGGTGAGAGCTGGTAGTCCATCCTCAGGTGCACCTTCAAAAGGGGCGCTTAGGGCATGGGGGTGGCTTGGATTACCCTTGATCCTGCCCCGAGGGAGGACAAGACGGTCTACGTCGGTAGTATCTGCTTCTCTGATGAGAAAAGTCCTGCCTGGGTCTAGGTGGGAAGGGGCGTTGTTGGGTGGTTTGTGGTTTGAATGGCTTTCTTTGATTAGCCAGGGTATGCATACCAAAGGATTTAATGCTGTTTCTCGTGTCCTTTAAGGTATGAAGGTGGGAATCAGTTTGTTCCGCAAACAGGCCCTGACCATCAAAGGGGGGATCTTGGATGGTGTGCTGAACTTCCGGCGGGAGTCTAGAAGATTGGAGCCAGACATTCCGCCACATGGTGATGCCTGATGCCACAGTGTGTGCAGTCATGTCTGCAGCATCGAGGGAACCCTGAAGGGAGGTCCGAGCAACTAATTTACCCTCCTCAACAGTGGTCCCCATTTCTGTATTAGCCCCTGCTGGGAGAAGGTCTTGGAATTTGAGGACCGCAGACCAAGAGTTAAAATTATATCTACTGAGGATCACCAGCTGGTTAGCGATCCGTAGCGAGAGACCCCCCCAGTAGAATAAACCTTTCTCCCAAAAAGGTCCAGCCATTTACCTTCCTTTGACTTGGGAGCAGGTCCTTGTTGGCCTTGCCTTTCTCTGGCGTTCACCGCGTCCACCACAAGGGAGCATGGAGCAGGATGGGTGAAAAGATATTCATAGCCCCTGGTGGGGACAAAGTATTTTCTTTCCAACCTTTTGTCTGTGGGAGGGATGGAGAAAGGGGTTTGCCAGAGAGTCTTGGCATTTCATCCGGTATGAAACTGCAGAAAAACCTGAGAGTCTCTGGATTAAATTTAGAAGTATGAACAACAAGGGTAATGTTGTGGTGGGAGTCTGCTACAGACCACCAGACCAGGGGGATAAGGTGGACGAGGCTTTCTTCCAGCAACTAATAGAAGTTGCTAGATCACAGGCCCTGGTTCTCATGGGTGACTTTAATCACCCTGATATCTGCTGGGAGAGCACTATAGCGGTGCACAGACAATCCAGGAAGTTTCTGGAAAGTGTAGGGGACAATTTCCTGGTGCAAGTGCTGGAGGAACCAACTAGGGGAAAAGCTCTTCTTGACCTGCTGCTCACAAACAGGGAAGAAATAGTAGAGGAAGCAATAGTGGATGGGAACCTGGGAGGCAGTGAGCATGAGATGGTCGAGTTCAGGATCCTGACACAAGGAAAAAAGGAAAGCAGTAGAACAGAGACCCTGGACTTCAGAAAAGCAGACTTTGACTCCCTCAGGGAACTGATGGGCAAGGTCCCCTGGGAGAATAACATGACGGGGAAAGGAGTCCAGGAGAGCTGGCTGTATTTTAAAGAATCCTTATTGAGGTTGCAGGAACAAACCATCCCGATGTGTAGGAAGAAAAGTAAATATGGCAGGCGACCAGCTTGGCTTAACAGTGAAATCCTTGCTCGTCTTAAACACAAAAAAACAGCTTACAAGAAGTGGAAGATTGGACAAATAACCAGGGAGGAGTATAAAAGTATTGCTCAGGCATGCAGGTGTGAAATTAGGAAGGCCAAATCACACTTGGAGTTGCAGCTAGCCGGAGATGTTAGGAGTAACAAGAAGGGTTTCTTCAGGTATGTTAGCAACAAGAAGAAAGTCAAGGAAAGTGTGGGCCCCTTGATGAATGAGGGAGGGAACCTAGTGATGGAGGATGTGGAGAAAGCTAGTGTACTCAATGCTTTTTTTTGCCTCTGTCTTCACAGACAAGGTCAGCTCCCAGACAGCTGCACTCTTCAGCACGGTATGGGGAGGAGGTGACCAGCTCTCTGTGGAGAAAGAAGTAGTTCGGGACTATTTAGGAAAGCTGGACGAGCACAAGTCCATGGGGCCGGATGCGCTGCATCCGAGGGTGCTAAAGGAGTTGGCCGATGAGATTGCAGAGCCATTGGCCATTATCTTTGAAAAATCATGGTGATCGGGGGAGGTCCCGGACGACTGGAAAAAAGCTAATGTAGTGCCCATCTTTAAAAAAGGGAAGAAGGAAGATCCAGGGAACTACAGGCCAGTCAGTCTCACCTCAGTCCCTGGAAAAATCATGAAACAGGTCCTCAAGGAATCAATCCTGAACCACTTAAAGGAGGGGAAAGTGATCAGGAACAGTCAGCATGGATTCACCAAGGGCAAGTCATGCCTGACTAACCTAATTGCCTTCTATGATGAGATAACCGGTTCTGTGGATGAGGGGAAAGCAGTGGATGTGCTATTTCTGGACTTTAGCAAAGCTTTTGATACAGTCTCCCACAGTATTCTTGCCAGCAAGTTAATGAAGTCTGGGCTGGATGAATGGACGGTAAGGTGGATAGAAAACTGGCTAGATGGTCGGGCTCAACGGGTAGTGATCAATGGTTCCATGTCTAGTTGGCAGCCGGTATCAAGTGGAGTGCCCCAAGGGTCGGTGCTGGGGCCGGTTTTATTCAATATCTTCATTAATGATCTGGAGGATGGTGTGGACTGCACCCTTAGCAAGTTTGCAGATGACACTAAACTGGGAGGAGTGGTTGATACGCTGGAGGGTAGGGATAGGATACAGAGGGACCTAGACAAATTAGAGGATTGGGCCAAAAGAAATCTGATGAGGTTCAACAAGGACAAGTGCAGAGTCCTGCATTTGGGACGGAAGAATCCCATGCACTGTTACAGACTAGGGACCGAATGGCTGGGCAGCAGTTCTGCAGAAAAGGACTTAGGGGTTACGGTGGACGAAAAGCTGAATATGAGTCAACAGTGTGCCCTTGTTGCCAAGAAGGCTAATGGCATTTTGGGTTGTATAAGTAGGGGCATTTCCAGCAGATCGAGGGATGTGATCATTCCCCTCTACTCAGCATTGGTGAGGCCTCATTTGGAGTACTGTGTCCAGTTTTGGGCCCCACACTACAAGAAGGATGTGAATAAATTGGAGAGAGTCCAGCGGAGGGCAACAAAAATGATTAGGGGGCTGGAGCACATGACTTATGAGGAGAGGCTGAGGGAACTGGGATTGTTTAGTCTGCAGAAGAGAAGAATGAGGGGGGATTTGATAGCTGCTTTCAACTACCTGAAAGAGGGTTCCAAAGAGGATGGATCTAGACTCTTCTCAGTGGTAGAAGATGACAGAACAAGGAGTAATGGTCTCAAGTTGCAGAGGGGGAGGTTTAGGTTGGACATTAGGAAAAACTTTTTCACTAGTAGGGTGGTGAAGAACTGGAATGGGTTACCTAGGGAGGTAGTGGAATCTCCTTCCTTAGAGGTTTTTAAGGTCAGGCTTGACAAAGCCCTGGCTGGGATGATTTAGTTGGGTTTGGTCCTGCTTTGAGCAGAGGGTTGGACTAGATGACCTCCTGAGGTCCCTTTCAACCCTGAGATTCTATGATTAGCTTGAATGGTCTTATTCATGGGAAGGGCCACCGTGGAAGGCCCTTCCAGGCCTAAAATGTCCGCCATAGGATCCTCGTCCTCCACAACCTCCTCAGCTTGGAGGTTCATATTAAGGGCCACGCGCCTAAGCAATTCTTGCAGGATGCTAAATTCCACTGGAGGTGGGCCAGACATGGACGTGCCAGCCACAGCCTCGTCAGGGGAGGATGAAGATGACTCCACCGGAAGAGCTGGGGTGGCGATAGTATCCTGGTCAACTGTGGGCAGCTCTTCTTGGACATCTGGGGTAGCCCCTACCATGGGCGCTGACTCAGGGGATCTGGGTCCAGAGGGGGACAGCTGAGGGTCGCCTCAGGAGGTCAGGGTGTCCGAGCGTGACAACAGTCGGGCCACCGGTGGGGGGGGGGGAGCTCCCTGGGCCTGGGCCTGGTGATATGCCCAGGAAGTCCAAAATTGCCACTGGGGTTGCCAGTTGGGCACTGGAGGGTCTTGACCAAGGCTTCCCGGGCACAACCGGGGACTGTCTGAAACCCCTGAAGCTCTCCCCAACCTGCCGGAAGGAGATTTAGAATGTGATGGCCAAGGAGGATCAGTGCGAGAATGGAGCGAAGGGGGCACCGAGTCCCTTGGCAGCCGCGGGTCATGTGGAGATCAGCGTCGTGAGGCCGATCGCGACCGTGACCAGTGCCGTGGTGGAGAGCAGTGCCATGGTATAGACCAGTGCTGAGACAGAGAGCGGTGCTGCGAAGGAGAGTGATGCCATGAAGGAGAGCGGTGCCGTGAAGCGGATCGGCGTTGGGCTGGGAATCAGTGCCGTGGCAACAGTCGATGTGGGGATCGGTGCTCCGAATGGCGTCGATCCGAATGGTGCCACGAGGTCGCTGAGCGTAACCTAGACCTCAAGCGGGACCATGTTCTAGCAGTCGACAGCGACCTCGAGCAGGAATGGCTCCAAGGGTCTGGACTGCGGGACTAGCGCCAGGAGTCTAACCGGTGCAGTGAGTCAGACCAGTACCTGGGACAGTGTCGGGACTCGGAACAATGTCAGGACTCTGAGCAGCATGGAGATGCTGGTCTGGGGGCTGACAGTCTGAACATTGCCGGTTTGCCCTTGGATGGTACCGGAGCTTCGGGCCGAGGCCGGCGCTGGGGCCAGGGGTACCGGAGCTGTCATTTCGATGTGCCCTCTGGTGGCCTGGAAGGTATCCGGGGTGGAAGGCAATGTAATCTCTTCCATTTGCATGGTCCCTTGTGTTGGGCTGGCGTGTTGCTCGGTCGGGACCGGAGCAACTGCTTCGGCCCTAACGAAGGGTCCTCCCAAGGCTTGCTTCTTTCCAGTAACCGGGGAATGGGAATGGTGACGAGGTGGGCGTTTTTGGGGCCCCGGAGATCATCGGTCCCGAGGTGGGCATGGAATCTTCTGCTGTGCCATAATCGGTACCGCTGGGGGAGCACTGCACACCGAGGGGCTCAGGCCTGCGTCTTGAGAGGGCCTTAGTGCAGACTCCATGAAGAGTTGCTTGAGTCCAATTTCCCTCTCTTTTCTTGTCCGGGGCTTGAACGCCTTACAGATTTTACACTTGTCAGCCTGATGGCCCTCCCACAGACACCTAAGGCAGGAGTCGTGGGGATCGCCTGTAGGCATGGGCTTGTTGCAAGACATGCAAGGCTTGAAGCCCTGGGACAGCATTCCCCAGAGCCCCACAGGGCAGTAGTTGAGTATGAAACTGCCCTCTACTACTAAACTACACTTAACACTACAGAGAAAACACTTAACACTATTAACAGTTAACTAACAATGGTAACAATCTAGATAAGCTAGGGATTAGTGGAGCACCTGAGAAACGAGACCACTGTTCCAACAACCATCACAGGCGGTAAGAAGGAATTGAACGGGGGTCAGGCCGACAGGGTCTTATATAGAACGCCATATCAGCGCCACTCCAGGGGGCTCCCCAGCCGGCCCGATGGGTAGGTGCTAGGGGAAAACTTTCTGACTTCCGTGCATGTGGCGCGTGCACACACCTAACTGGAATTGATATGAGCAATCACTCGAAGAAGAACTAGAACTTTCTTGTGGAAAACCACATACAGAGAGAAAGAGCTCATTATAGCCAGTAGCTCAGGGCACTGACCAGGGATGTGTGAGACCTCTTTTTCAAATCCCTGGTCTGTCTAATATGGGTCAGAGACTTGAACACAAGTGCCCTAACCAGCAGGGTATTTTGGGATGCATCATTTTCAGTTTCTCCTGTTGAAGTTCTTTCAATTTATTTATTTATGGAAAGGCAAACCTAGTGTTCTTATTCTAATATGTTTAAGAAGTTGGGGAGGAGAGTGAATTCAAGGTAAAAATAGAATATGGGGGAAAAGAACGGCATATTTGAGCCCATCAAGTTTGAAATATGCATCCAGTTTAGATGATATTACTAATATTTAGAAGAATATTTTCATATTAGAAGCAATTTAACAAAAGGTCAAGAAAACTCTTTAAATAGCCCTTCCCAGAGGAGGGTTAGTATATACTGATAGAATGTTATATTGTAGTTTTTGCATTACTCTTAGCCTAATTAACAAATGCAATACTGGCAGAAATGAGCCTAGAACAATTGCCAGTCAGAATGCTCAAAATGAAGCCACTGGGGAACACCAGAGAGCAATAAAAAAGCAATGGCTGCTTATTTTCAATTCTTTGGAGGACCAACTCAAACTGCAAATGTAATTAAAATTCTGTAAATAGAACACACTAAAGCACTCCTTCTGGCATCACTATGCATATCTTTGATATTTGTTTAACAAATGATCAAGTAGCTTTTTAATACATTGTTTCTTATTTAATATTTTTCATAAATGTTAAGAGTAATACTTTCAAAATATTGTAGTCAGTGCAGAATGTCCTATTGAAATATATTGAATTTTATTGGATCCTGTTAGGCCTATTGTCTGAATCTTACCTTTTTATATTCTCTGTGTCTCTGTTGCTATGTTGTAAAACCATCTTCATGATCTTTATTATGTTTGGACAGCTAAAATTAGTTCAAAGAGAGAGGGTAGCATTTCAATTTGGATATACTTAATTCACAAGTCTCCAGTTTTGCCTTCCCTTTCCTTATCACAAAAAAATGAATGTCAGAAGATAAACAAGAAAACTTTATTTTTTTCAGATGTGACACACATTCCCATCACCACAGCAGGATGGGTGATGGGTGATGCAGTGTTTTGTGAAGCAGGAAGGCCTGGTGTTCCAGGCTAATTCAGGGGAAAAGTGAGAGTAACTACTGCACAGGAAGATGTGATCATAAATGAATGGCAGTGGGTGAACTGTTTCTGTGAGAGGAGTTTGAGGTCCGGATAATCCCAGACCAGAATTCATATATCTGTGTGTGAAAGTGGGAGAACAGAGAAAGGTTTTTTAGGCCAGAGAGTGAGAAGGAGAATGCACTAAGGGAAACATTTGTGCAGGTTCTGGAAGGATAGAGAAGACAGAGAAAAAGAGAAGAAAGGCCAAAGAGCTCCACTACAGAGACCAAACTTTAGAAAAACATCGTTCTAAGAGAAGTTTCCCTGCATCACATGATATTATCTTTCTCCAGTTTACAGCTGACCAAAAACAGGATGAAACTTTCACAAACATTTTTATGTTAATTTAGTCCTGGTTTTCTTCATAAAAACTTCAAACATCACTGAAAACTTCCATGGACATCTTGAATTTTGAAACCTTCTCTGCTCTGTAGCTGTTTGAAAAATGGGACAAAAACTTCTTTAAAAAACTACCTGTTTTTTCCTCATCATATTGCAAAATGTTTATTATTTTTTCAAAAACAGAAGCCTGAACTATATTTAGTATTGCTGAACTATATTTAATTTCTAAACTAAGTATATTGATACAATACTTGAAGTCTTCATATTAAAATAATGCTCAGAAATACAGCTAAAATAATGTTGAAACACAAGGAAACATACCTTACTGCCCATAGATGTATCGTACCAATGGGAACTTAGTCCCTCCACACTGCAACCCGTACAAAATATACTTGTCATTTATTCATCTATTGCAACTACATCTGGGTTTATGCTGTAGGGTCCAGAAAAGCAGAGGGTGACTCTTCAGAAGATGGGACCAGGTTCTTCCCCATACATGCAAATCTGGGCACTGCTCCCTTTCTGCACAAACTATAAGGGATTGTGCTCCATGTGTCTCTTGTCCTAGCCAGCACAGTAGTTCCAGAGGAATAGGAAATTCCAGGCTTATGTGTGTAGGGGCCTCTGAACTTAGTTGGGAGAGTTCCAGTGGAGAAGATCCTGAGTGCTGCTATCCAGCCTTAGAGACTGCGCCTCCCATGATGGAGAGAGAGAGAGAGAGAGTGAGAGAGAGAGACTTCCTCTTCCAGGGAGTACAGGGAGGGTATACAGTGGTCTCCAATTTGAAGGGAGCTGGGATTGCTTTATGGAACTCTGTCCAAAACAGAAAAAAAGCCAGAAGTTGCTGCTGAGAGTCTGCAGGGGCTTTGATCGAGCAGGGAGTGTTAGAAGCTGTTGGTGGCTTCACTGGAGCCAGGACAGAGACTGTTGCTGTGCCCAGAGCTGACTGCAAGTGAAGGCCGTGTGAGTAACCACCAACCTGGTTTGGGAAGTGCTTGCAAGGGAAGGTGGGGCAGCAAAGAGACTTTAAGGGGTGTCCAAGTCTGAGAAGAGGTGGAGTGATCTTGTCATCTAACCAGAACCCTGGGTTGCTGATATCTGGTTAAAACAACTCCAGAGGCATTGTGCAGCTTGGCATGATTCCAATTTAGCATTGGTTTGCTCCTTGGTGTCTTGGCTGGATGGATTTATGGGACCAACAGAGTGTTGTCTCTTGAAGGGCATCCACACAAGCAAGTGTTTAGAATCCAGAGAAGTGTACACTCAGGGGTGGGGTAATTGATAGCAGTGTAAATGCAAGTTAGATAAGTTTAATTTATTACTGTAGATTGTATTCATTAATTGATTTAACAAACCGCCCCCTGCTGTTTTAAATTACTTGTGACATTTAATCTCAGTCTGTTACACCATGTTTTCATAAATGGTTAAGTAAAGGTGTTCTAACTCCAATGTAAGTGTGTATTAGGCGTATATTGTTAACAATTAGTATCTTTGAGTTAGACCCATTGCCTAGATTCCTGGAGGTTCCCAAGGCAGGCCATTGAGCATGTACACGGCCTAGCCATGTGGAGGCACCACAAATTTTAATTTCCTTTACAAGTAAAAAGTGTAAAAGGACTGCAGCAGAGGGGTGGCTAGAGGATTCACACCTATCCAACATCACCACTGGGATACTCAGGATCTCCTTTACAGTCAACAATATCAGGCACCTGGGCACACAGGTGAGTGTTGGCTACCCCTGATTAACCCAGGGAAGAAAGGGGGTTACAAGTGTTTTGTCTTACTCTTCTGCTTTGCTGGAGTTACTCTGAACATGGGAAGCTGTATCCATCCATTTTCCTGTTAGGCATCCCCTCTCCTTTCAGTGGCCCTTCTATTCACTACTGCTGTCTGGGGGAGGCTTTGAGGAAAAAGGAAGCGCCCATATTTGGTGGTGGGAACTAGAGCTAGTATTTTCAATTCTCCTCATTTTCTTCAACTGCTCCATATCAAGTGGCAGGACATGATCAGAAAGGAAGATATTTGATGCTTAACCAAGCAACCACCTCCATCCGCACAGGTTCAGTTTTGGTGACTTTCTTGGTATGGATATATTATTAGAATGGAAAACCAATTAATTCTGAAGTGTGTTTACCAACGAATGCCTGTACATGGCTGGCAATCATGTGAGCACCAAAATCTTCAGTGGTGCAATAAGATTGCCAGTGATGGACATAAATTGAATATCCATCCAGACCACCTAGACGTAACCAGATGTCAATCTGGGTGGCGCTCAATCTGTCCCTTTGGGATTTGTTATAATAACAATGATGACCAGAGCTAGAGTCTACGTGTGGCATGTGAGAGATGAGAGTATCAGCAGAATATGTGTGTCAATGGGTGTCTCAGCAGAGAGCACTTATACCAAATAGGGGTGGGAGGAGGAGATAAGAAGGTACCTGAAACTTTTCACAAACCTTTATACATTAAAACTAATGGACTCTATATATTTTTACTCATAAATTCAGACTACACAACTTTTTTTACAGCCTTTTCTGGGCATTTGAAACAGAAAAATAGATTGCATTTAGATCCTTTATCTTGTAACTTCTCAGTGGTCCTCATCCAATGCCCATTGTCCAAAGTCATTTGGGAAGACTCAAATGTTTAACTGTGTTACTGTACTATAGCAGTGCATAGTGTGGCATTGGTGTGCTTTCTTAGGTAAAAATGTTCTGTTTGCCATGTTTTAGGAAAGCTTATGGGAAAGGTTATTCTGTACTAAATTCAGGGGATTTTAAAATGTTTTTCTTTCTACTGGAATAGTTATTACGATAATTATTAGTATTTCACATGTGAATACAGCTAAGAAACTGGAGGCCAAAGGGTTTATCTCTTCTTTCTATATTTATGTTCCTCTTCTTGCTTGGTGTTTCATCTGCCTTGAACTGAAATATGATGCTAAGCTGGGAATTGTGAATAAATTGGCGGATGCATGTTGTCAGTTTATCCAACCTAACTTCCATGCTGTTTATTGTGGAACAGTATGGTGAGATAGAAATCATTAAAGGAAATCATATAGCTGAAGAAGAATCTCTTAGCTAATAGGAATGGCAGAAATTTTAATAAGTTCTACTTTATTAATTACATAGTTCTGTATTTCTGGATCTAGCTATGGGAAGGATTTCCATGTCTTCACATGTGCAGCATGAATGCAGCCAGCTGTTCTGGCACCACAGCATCCTCTGGTGGGAAAAAGGCAGAACTGCAGCACTTCTATGGCAGAATGTATTTTTTGCGGGCCAAAAAAAATCTGTGCCTGCAGTGGCGCAGAATTGCCCCAGGAGTGGAAGTTTATCACAGCATCCTGCCTGCAGAGCCAGATTAGGACAGACAGAGTGGGGCACTTGGAGCTGCTGAGGGGTCACAGACTGGCTAGTGAGGGGGGCAGACTGGGGCATGTCAGGAGCTAGTCAGGTGACAGCATTGAGTTGGGGCTGAATGGGAGTGGGGGAGCAAGGCCACATGGGAATGGGAGAAGGGGACTGCAGGGACACATGAGGATATGGGAGGATGGTGCAGAAACATATGGTAGATGTGCCTGACTGAATGGCAGAGACTTGGGATCAGCCAGTGTCTGCATGAGGGAGGCTTCCCAACTACCTAGAAATCCCTCCCTCTCCCAAAAAACCCTGTTCCATATTTCTCCCACCCACACCCAACAACCTTCCAGATTCACTCCAGGCTCCTTCCCTCTCCCTCAGCTCCTCCATTACCTCTGATTCCACGATGCCTTTGCACTGCTTCTGATGGGTGCGGGAAATACCTTTCTGTATTGTAATTTAAATGGATTACTGAAAGTTCTGCATTAAAATGCCTAGTTAGGAATCTATATGTAAAAAAAAAAAAGGATTTTTTTTTGGTTGTGTTGTTACAGACATAGTTGCTGATAGGTATTTTGAAATAAGTTACCAAAATAAATGAAACTGATGTGATTATATTGTGTTATTTGGACAAATAAAATGTGCAGAATTTTGCAAAATTTTAAAATATTACGTGCAGAATTTTAAACTTTTTGGTGCAGAATTTTAATTTTTTTGGCACAGAATTCCACTGGGAGTAGCACATCAAGTTACCACAATAGCACAAGAGTTTTTAAATTAAATTAAATTAAATTAAATTAAATTAAATGTTCATGTCAATAATTGCACATGCAAAACAGTTGCTCAATTGCACTTATTAATTTTTTTAAATGACAACCTAAACGTCTTTTTTGTAGTCGTCACACTTAAAATGTTTTTTCTGTTTTGGAAGATTCCAGAATTTTAAGAGAAATTCCCTGTATTCATAATCAGGAAGGACTCTGGAGCTAACAATATCTTTCAAAACAATCAAAAGTTTTTAAAGTATGACTGCTGTATTTCAAATTTTAGATTTTTATTTAAATTACGTATATTAGTTGAGCTAAACAGAAGTGTAGCAGAAAGATAAATATGTGACATTACTAACAAAGAATTTACAAAGGATTGATGTGTATATATATATATATATATACACACACACACACACAAACGGAGATTATAAAATAAAAGAAAGAGGCATACAGTATCAGACAAATAATATTTAATATTCAAAAGTAGCAGTATTGTGTATTTATAGAAATATGAATATAGGAAAATATAAAAACATACACCTCAATATAGATTTTGCTCAAATCGGTGTTTCCATTATCTTGTATTTGATACAAAAGCACAAAATAATTCATTGTGTGAATGTATATGAACCCACAACATTGTTTTTTTGTGCTGACCTTTTAATTTAAGTTAATTATATTTTATATTTACTTTGAGGAGAAAGATGACAAGTCTTTGTTTGCATGAATAAACCCATTTTTTTCTGAAAAGCAGACTAGTATGAAGATGTGACACATTTGACACTTTTTGTGCAGAATGAACTGGAGGCTTCTCTTCATTTGGAGATTCATGAAAAGCCTACTGTATCCTTTAAGAAATGGTTGCATCTTTTTAGAACTTTGGTTGCTGTGATGGCACAATCTGGTGTTCAAATAGATTTGTCTCAAATATAATTATTTACAAGGCCTGAATGAAGTGGCAGAATTTCTTAATAAAAGGAGGGTGTAGCTTGCACAGGGAACTACAACTTGTGCAAAAATTCTTTGATTAAACTTAATTCCATTTTTAAATTTTACAATTAGAAAAATGAAAACTATACAGACTTTACTTATGGAAAAATGTGAAGCATCATCCCAAAGATTCTCTTGTTCACTTTAATGGAGCCACAGTTTCACATCTGGAGTCCTGGTGGTGGTATCTTGCTTTTTCAATAAAGGATTAAAAAAAAATCAAATATCTAATAACTTCATTAGGTGCAAAATGAGCACTCAGATACAGTATGAGTATACCAGTGGTTCTCAACCCGTGGCCCATGGGCCACATGCGGCCCAGTTACCACACAGCTGTGGCCCAGGCTCCAGGCTAGCCTGCCACACTGTGGGCTTCGCGAGCTCCTGGCTGCCGGCTGCCCTGCCATGTGGCAGGCAGCAGGTTCCGGGCTCCCAGCTACCACCAGCCTTGCACAGCAGAGCTCAGGGTCCTGGTGGGCTCTGGAGTCAGGGTCCTGGCTGCCCCCTGGCAGAGCTCGGGGTCCAAGCATTGGGCTGTCCTGCCGCCTGGCAGACTGTGGGCTGCTTGCTCCTGGCTGGACTGCTGGCTCCCCTGCTGCATGGCAGGGCTTGGGGTCCAGGCAGCCAGCTGCCATACCCAGCAGGGCTCGGGGTCTGGGCAGCTGGCAGAGTTTGGGGTCTGGGAAGCTGGCTGTCCCCCATTGGGCTCTAGGGTCCTGGCTGCTCCCCCGCCCTCCGTGGAGCTCAGCCTAGTTGGCTACTGCCTGGCACCCTGCAATGGGCTGCAGGGGTTTGAGGTCCCTGGCCCCTGCCCAGCCCTCTGTTCCTGGCCCAATCTGTGGAGGGTTCTCTGGGTGGAGGGCGCTGAACATACGAGTTTGTGTCGGTGGGGGTTAGGTGGAGGGCACAGTGGTTCTCAACCTGTGGCCCAGCTAACACATAAAGAATAACAAGAGAACATTCTATAACTATATTAGAAGTAAGAGACAGGCCAAAGACAGGATACGTCTGTTACACAGTGAGGCATGGAACAACCACTACAGAAAATGTGGAAATAGCAACAGTGCTAAATCACCTTTTTTTTTCAGTTTTCATCAAAAAGGTTAGTAGCGACTGGATTTCTAACATAGGCCCCTACCAAATTCATGGTCCATTTTTGTAAATTTCATGGACATAACATTTTAAAAATCTTGAATTTCATGGTTTCAGATATTTAAATCTTAAATTTCACAGTGTTGTAACAAAAACATGGATACCTGTAGTGCTGCCTTCAGAGCTGGGTGGCTGGCGAGCAGTGGCTGCTGGCCAGGTGCCCAGCTCTGAAGGCAGCACTGCCTCCAGCAGCAGCACAGAAGTAAGGGTGGCAATACTGTGCCCCCCCTACAATAACCTTGTGACCCCTTTTGGGTTAGGACCCCCAGTTTCAGAAAACACTGTGTACTTTTACCCTATACAAAAGACCAGATTTCATGGGAGAAATCAGATTTCATGGTCCATGATGCATTTTTCATGACCATGAATTTGGTAGGGCCTTAAACATAGTGAATGCCAGTGAAAATGAGGTAGGATCAGAGGCTAAAAAAGGGAAAGAACAAGTTAAAAAATTACTTAGACGAGTTAGATGTTTTCAAGTCACCAGGGCCTGATGAAATACATCCTAGAACGCTCAAGGAGCTGACTGAGGAGATATCTGAGCCATTACCAATTATCTTTGAAAACTCATGGAAGATTCCATGTCAGGGAGAGATTCCAGCTGGAAGGGCGTATCAAGTGGGGTCCCACAGGGATCAGTTCTGGGTCTGGTTCTGTTCAATATATTCATCAATTATTTTGATAATGGCATAGAGAGTACACTTGGAAAGTCTGCTTATGATACCAAGCTGGGAGGGGTTGCAACTGCTTTGGAGGATAGGATTAAAATTCAAAATGATCTGGACAAACTGGAGAAATGGTCTGAAGTCAGAAGGCTGAAATTCAGTAAGGACAAATGCAAAGAACTCCAGTTAGGAAGGAACAATCAGTTGCACACGTAAAAAAATGGGAAATAGCTGCCTCAGAAGGAGTACTGAAGAATCTGGGAGTCAACAGTGTAACACTGTTGCAAAAAAACCACCAAACATCATTCTGGTATATATTAGCAGGAGAGTTGTAAACAAGACTCAAGAAGTAACTCTTCTACTCTATTCTGTGCTGATTAGGCCTCAACTGGAGTATTGTGTCCAGTTCTGGAAGCCACATTTCAGGAAAGATGTGGACAAACTGAAAAAAGTCTACAGAAGAGCAACAAAAATGATTAAAGGGCTAGAAAGCATGTCCTATGAGCAAACTAAAAATGGGGTTGTTTAGTCTTGAGAAGAGAAGACTGAGAGGGGACATGAAAGCAATTTTGCAAGTACATACAAGGTTTTTACAAGGAAGAGGGAGTTACATTAATCTCTGAGGATAGGACAAGAAGCAACAGGCTTAAACTGCAACAAGGACAGTTTAGTCTGGACATTAGGAATACAAGTTCAGTATTGCCTACCCTAAATATTCAAATACTGTGAGTCAGACCTCACAAAAGAATGGTTTTGAATAGTGATTTTAAAAAAAATGTATTATTTTTAAATTTCCCTTCTGGTTTTTGAGTCTTTAGGGTTCATATTTGCATATTGCTCCCCTCCCCCCAACAGGAGGGCTAAACACATTTTCTATATGAATGCTGAGATTCTCCAATTAGCAGGAAGTCAGAGTAATTATCACAATAGTCTTTTTAGGTTTTATAATCTATAAATCTATAATATATAAATCATATGAATCCAGGAGCTGGGGAAATAAAAACAACAACAGCCAAATATCACAAGATTTGTGATAAACAAGAGAAGGCAAAACTGAATACACTCCTCCACCCCACCATTGATGGGCTGATCCTGTATAGCCTCACTCACCTCAAATGGAATTAACATGAGTGTTGGAGAGGGAGCATAGCTTCAGGCACCATTCTTAACATACACTAAAGGTTTCCTTCTCTCTGTTGTGTTTCCTCCTAAGGTTTTCAGGGAAACATCCACACTGAGTTGATAAAAGAAAGGGCCCTCTCCATCCTTGAAGCATGGAACAAAGATTATTGATTAGTTATTACAGGTCACCAGGGAAGATGGGTGGAGACTGTTTGTGCTTGAAACATCTGGAGATGTTGTGTTATCATTGTTTCCATCCACATGGGGTAGTGGCTTTGACTAGTGATTGTGTGGTGTAGCTGCTATTATGTTAGGGTGTCAGGTGTGATCAAGTGAGTTCAAAAGGTCACTCTTCTTATACTGGGCTTTGAATGCTGATCAGAAGAGAGAGCTACCTGCTGCAGCTGGGGTAGGCTCTGATCTGAATTTTCTCTTAGAGGGAAGAAACCAAAGTTAAAATAAAAGGATGTTTTTGTGTAACACAAGCTCTCTTTGCATTAATGTTCAGAACAGCACAGTTACTATACCTGTGCTTCTGTTGCTGTGCTTTCAACTGCCTTTTCTTTCTCTTGCAGGGTGTCCAGAGTCATGGAAGCTCTTAGAGGGGCAGCGCTCTCCAGCCAGAAAGATGAGTACCACATTCTTCTCTCTTATTACTCTCAAGTTTTTTGTTGGTTACTTTACTGTTTTGTAAAATTTTGTGTTTGTTTGTTTTGTAACAGAAGAAGAAAGCCCACAAATCTGTTGATGTTTCATTTGTTTTCATATTTCCCATTTGTTACTGTTTATAGTTACTATGTGACTATTATTTCTGTACCCTGTGTGTTTGTCCCAGGGTTTCAATACCCTCCTGTTGAGGACTGCGATCTGGGTCCCAGCACTGAAGGTTGAAGTTAGCTTCTGGTAGGAGTTACGGGCTATTTTTTGAAAGATCAGATGAAAAGGATAATAGAATTGTGAATGATGATGAAGATGAAGAGGCATTATTCCCAGCAGGGCATTAAGCCGAGCATGCTTGAAGATTGTAGTTTCAAAATTCTGCTCCAGGGAAGAGAATCTAGATGACTCTCAGGTCAGCGAGGATGGCACATTGCCCCCATTCCACTTTCGCTGCTCTACTTTTTCAAGTGAGGAGGCCTATTACACCCTCTAATCCCCAAGTTCCCACTCTTGGGGAGGGGACTTTTGAGTTGTTCAAAGGGAAAGTTCTCTTCTTCCCTGAAATGCCAACTCTGCACCTCCCATGTGGCTGATATTTGGCATTTCCCTCCTTCTCCCGTAAAAGTCAGAAGCTCTAAAGATAGGGAGGGGGTACTAGTCAGTGCCAGCCAGGCATACAGACTGATACATGAGTAGACTCCATGCCAAGCACAAGAAAGCCCACTTTTGTCATTTCCAAAGAGGAGGCATGTGGGGCGGTGCAAAGCAAGAATAGGTTAGAGAAGGGGAAATAGGCTATCATTGGGGGGTTACAGTTTGCTATCCCCCTGTGTGTAAGATCATTGAACAGAAATGGGAAATCCTCCCGTTAAAGTCCCATGAAGTGGATTAGTATTATTGGGAGGGGACTGAAATTGAAAACAGGGTCTATGGTATAATCACAGTAATTTTACTTTTATAAAGCACTTTTCATTTTGCAGTATCTTGGCCTGGTTAGCATCTTGCACGGCACCTTGATTAAGATTTGTTCAGTTTACCAATGCCTTAATTCTGCTTTCCTGTACCATGGCCAGTGAACAAAAATGAAAGAAAAGTGAAACCATAGATCAGTCTTTCAGCTATGGTACCTGGATAAACACCAGGAAAATGAAGGGGGGGTGGTTTTTCTTGTATGTGCTAGTTAAATTGATTTATATCTGTCTGGCACTGAAACTCTGTTTTAAAACTAATGATTGTGGCTTCACGTAGAATAGTTGATATTCCTATCCACATCCTAAGGGCCTCCTTCAGTCCTTAGCAAATACATATAAAAATGAACCCAGTAGCTAGCAGCCTCCACTGAGGTGTTGGATCAATGACATCTTCTTCTTCGTCCATCCAATTCTTTTTCTTAAAAAAAAAAAATGCTCGAGGGCAAGCTGTTCTTCCCCCTTTTCTTTTGAATGTTGCTGATGTACCAGGTTCTTCCCAAGCTCCAATAACAGGCCCTAAAATATAACTGGCTGGGCCTGGCTGCCAATCTATAATGTTCCTGGCCATGATTAATCTGATAAATAATAAATATATCAATCTAGTCTTTTAGACAAGGACAAATTCTTACCAGCGGGGAGGCACGAGGCCTCTTTTACAGCTGCCTGTAGTGCTGGAATTAATTATTTAATGCTTAATTCTTCAGGAAATGAGAAAGTTTTGATTAATGCTGTCCAGTGTCATTTCTTGCTTGTTTGATATGTGTCAGATAATTTTTCCTCAGCAGTTGCTCTGAAGAAGCCAGAGGCTACTGTCACTGGGATCAGACACTGAATTTCTAGAGATTAATTGAAGTGAAAATTTAGAAAAATGTTCCATAAGTGCCTGCCCAATATAACCTTTCACAGGCTAAATTTAGCTTCTTTTGGTAATGTTAACCTCCCATTGCCTTGGTGTAAAACATTTATTTTTAATACTCTGAGAAACTGTTTTGTTTCTTTTCTTTTTTTTAATTATTTTTAAATTTGTACTGATGTCAGCATGATTAAAATGTTTAGGGCCTGATTCTCCTCTCACTTGCACTGATTTAACTCCTTGACTTCAGTGGAGTTACTTGTATTGGTTTAAGTCAGAGGGGAATCATGCAGTTAGATGGTAATAGAGAAGGGGCTGATCCAGGACACTGGGCAGTGTACACTTAAACTTTGGAGAAGTTAGAATCAGTATTCGGTGTCTGAACCAATATGTGCCAGTCAAACCTCTCTCTTTAATGGATGGACCCTAAATATCAAGGCACTTTTTCTACTCTCACTTGCACCAGATAATAACTCACCTAATCTCAGCAGCATGACTCCACACTTATGTTAGTGTGATTTAGAGAATCTGTCCCTTTATATGGATAACCCAGAACTTTATGAAAATTTGGGTTCAGGTTTTGATTTCAATTACAGTTAGGCACCTAGGTGCTTTTGAAAATCCCATTGGGCACCTGTCTTCATCTTTGTGCACCTAAATACTTGCAAAACTCTGGGCCTTGAGTATCAGATAAGCGGATCCATGTTGGTTCTAATTGTGGTAATACCATAATGTAAAATAAAATAAGTGGCAACAGTAAATCAGATGTTTTCTTCCTTTTTTAAAAATTTGTGAGTGAATTTACTACTCATGAAAGTGAGGAACTAGAACCACCTTTTCTGTACTCTGGCTTTGTACATACCCTTTTTCCTCTCCCTAATCAAATCTCCGAATACATTTCAATCTGGAGCTGAAGCACTTTGGTACTCTATTCCTGGTCCTCAGTTGAGCACAGATTATCAGTCAAGCCAGATTGTGTGATAATGTTGTCATGTGCACAACAGGTACTAAAATGAGACCATAAAATAAAATTTTACTTGAGACACAATCAGAATATGTGACCAGGTACCTGTACAGAGATGACATTTCTCTCTGCATTATCTCACTCCCCAAAACTTTTTTTTTTCACAGTTTGGCACCTTCTCACTCTTTATTTCCATTTTTACCTTTTTTTTTACCCAAATGATGAGAAACCTCACTCAATATCCATTTATCTCACAGCATTTGATTTTAAAATCTGTGAATTCCAGTTCACATTTAATTCCTTTATAAAGACCAGAAGTTTATGACACAGTCTAACATGTTTTCCTATTGGAAGTGTGTATGTTCGTGTGCGCACACACACACACACACACATGTGTATATTTGTATGAAATATGTGATTGTGTGATACAAAGGTTTCATTGTATAAGTTTGACCTGGTTGTATTATGCCACAGGTGAGTTCTGTGGATCAACACAAACAAGTAGTGATAAAATATTTACACTACTGTATATTTTGTATACACTTTATTTATTACAGAAATAAGATTTTTGGAGTGTTTTAGAGTGCTCTCTAATAATATTGGGACTGTTCCACCTACCCCCTCACTTGTAAATCCAGGGTCCTTAGTTATCTTGAGTGAAACTGTGTAGATCTTAGAGGGAGGGACAAATTAATACACATAAACAACCCCCAGAAATCACCTAGAAAAGCTGTTCTAGATATAAAAATGTAACAATTTAAAAATCTGTTAACCCAGGCACTTCCATGGCTAGAAGCTGTGTGTGTGTGTGTGTGTGTGTGTGTCCTATTAGAAAAAATGGGGAGGAGAGTGTCTCCCTTTTCCAATGGTATAAAGCACCCATTCCAAGCCCTGCAGGGCTACAAGATTAAAGTTGAGACATTTTTATGTCTACAAAAGCTGTTACTGCCCCAGGTCTGAATTTTGCCAGTCCTAACCTTCAAACAGAGGTAGTTTTTTCAAGGAAATTCCACATTTACAAGTAAAAAGAAATATTTATGTTTATATTGATTTTGTTTAAATGGCAGTAGTTTGAAGCTGCTCAGGAGTTGGCAATGTTAGAATAAGTCCCAGGGAGATTGATTAGCAGGCAGACTATGTGGTTATAAGCATGTGATTAATTTCATAGGGATTTGAAAAATACATTTATCACATACCTCTCCAGTTTATTGTACAAATATCACACACACACACACATATATAGGCTTGTCAGAATTAAATTTTTGTATTTTTAGAATTGTGATGGATAATATTGCTGTTTATTTTAAAGCATTTTTTTATTTTTATCAATTTCAATTTTTACTATTCTGGGAAATTATAGGGGGGAGTCAGACAATAATTATTTAATAAGAGTAAACATAGAGATTCAAAAAGTTAAAGCTTTATAACTTTTAAAATACAATTGTCAACATCACATGTCAAAATATACCCACAAATAAATCCTTAAATAAAACTCTAATAAATTCTAAAGCGGCATTTTTCTTACTTTGCCTATCTGTAAATTTTGATTGTGATAGACAGAAATATTTTTCCGTGGTTTGTGTATGTTGAAATTGACATTCACCAACTTTTAATAAAAAATCTCTACTCTTTCCAAGCCCCCCCCTCTGTATATATATTTACACACACACACATTAATGATATACATACAAACTTGCATATGAAATACTTCACACAGATATTTAAAATTCATGTCACAAGACATAAGTGATTTCTATTATGTGAATTCATTTTATAATTAGATATAATAAAAGCCATTTAGTAATAAACCTAAACATCTAGAAATAAACCATTACACACATACCTTTCTGCATTTATTTGACTTTTTTAATCTTTATCAGATCTGAGCTTTTGATTTCAGTTTTTTCTGCAAACAGAAATTTTGCTTTTATGGATGAAAAAAATAATTACACTGCATAAAGTTTGAATAAATCTTGGCCCACAAACCATAACTCAGCTTAAGTAAGATAAATACATAGCACAAGGAAAAGGCTTTGCAATCTGTGAATGCTACTTCAAAAGTTGAATTTGTTTAGGGAATTTGTATTTTCTGCTCCTTTCTTCAGGAACCTATTTGCATTTTAAATAATTAAAACATTAAAACTGAAAAATTTATAAATGAGAGCTGCTAAGAGAATCCTGCTTGGCAGACAATAGAAAAGAAATTATTACCCTGCTAGGTTTGCTTTAATGTCATATCTGTCACTCTCCCCAAGGTAGGTTCATTACCATACCAAGTGCACCCCCTGCCAATCCCCTCCACACACACACTCTTTCTCTTCCACTCCCTGCTACTTAAGGACTCTAGATCTCTGGGGGGCTTTGATCTCATTGTACACACTAACCCAAACAGAACCTCTGCTGTTCTCAATAATTTTTTTTTTAAGGGAGTGTGTGTGTGTGTAGGGGGGTGAATTCATGTGAAGAGTGACAGAACGCTTTGTCCAGCGCAGCTTTGGCTGGTTGTAACAAGCGTCAGGACATTAGATGCAACAAAAGCTGGATTGGCAGTATCATCAATCACAGGCCTGACAGTCGACTTCAGTTTGTTTGTTCCACTCTGCATAATAAGTGATTGGATCGGGTTTAATTAGATATTGGGTAATCAATCATTGCCAACAAGGCAACTCAGCTTGGGATCGAGATGTTGCAAAGGGGTGAAAAAAGCAAATCTCATGTATGGTGCATAAATACTCATACGTATAAGCACACAGGGTAAAGCTTCTGAGGAAGGGTATAAAGATGTCTGAAAGATGGCACATAATAGAATAATTCACATATGTACTACTTGTAACTAGACATCTGCAGTTTGACATTTTATTTTCACTGAATAATTACTTTTCAATATGAAATAATATACAGACCTGAGGGAGAAAGACAAAGCAATTAAATTATGCATAAACGCCTTCTCTTCTGCTCCCCTTCTCCCCACCACCACACACAAAAAGAGAGCAGGAGTTATCATTCTAATGGCTACTTAAGGAAAAAGACTTAAACTCTCATTCTTGCCCACTGATGTGACAGTGGGTTCTGCTGCATGTCTTGTTAAATCAGCTACTTTGGTTGAGATCACAGGGAATGATTTTTTACCATACTTTGCAATGAGTAGCTACAGATTATGGCCTTGAGAATGAAGTGGGAGACAGGAGAGATTGCACATTGGCACTAATCCTGATAATTTGTTTTAAATGGTTAAAGGAATTTTAAGATTTTTTTTCATAATTCAAAGGGCTCAAAGGGGAAATGGGCTTCCATTTTTCTTTTAAATATATAACAGCCATGCAAAATGAAACCCAATTAGATGTACCCTCTCATTCACAGGGATGCCATATTATCATAAATCAAGGGTTAATATTATGGGCAGAGGTAGTGTCCACTATAGTTAAGGCTAACCATAAATATAAGTTAAATTAGCCTTAATTTGCGCCCCCCCCCCGTGCATGTGCATTGTGATACAGTCTTTAATAACATGACCACATACTATTTTTGCAGTCAGTGCACAGAATGCACAGCTAATCTCAATCCCAGCATTGCCTAATGTTGACTTTGCAAGCTTAATGTTCTTATAATGTAGCTTTTGTATGTGATTTTTCTAGGTTTAAAAAAAAACGGAAAAAAAAAACATACAACCGAATTCCTTCACATGGGATCATATTGACACACGTGTTCTCTGCGGGATTAGAACCCTTAGATCTACCACACAGATTTCTGCCACTGGAGCTAGTGAAATAATTTATAGCAGGGGTAGGTTATCATTCTTTATGTGGACCAGATATGGAGGGGAATGGGACACTTATGCCAGTGGGGTTTCAGAGACCTTTGCTAACAGTAGAGAAATGGTGAGTCTCAGGAATCTTGAGTTCCATTCCTGGCTCTGGAGGGGAGTGTGCTCTAATGGACACAAACTCTTCTGCTCATTCCACACAAGCTTGACCCATTTCTGCCCCATCCTGTCCCATGTATCTCTTCCTGCCCCAGTCCTGCCTCTTCTCCACCTAGGCCCTTTATCTCAGTTACATTCACCTCAACTAGCCAGTCACAGTCTCCACTCATAGGGATGCCCACTATCCTTGCCCAGGAAGTCTTCTGGACTCCCCAGACCGTTATTCCCCCACATCTCAAGTCCCAGTTTCACCCCCACTTCCAGTCACAGTCTTCTGGCCCAATAGCCCCCCTTCTGTTCCTTTCCTTTCCCAATCAGTCTCTTCTTCACCATTCCAGTTCCACCCTGTCCCTCTGGCTTCCAGACCCACTTTCCCTCCTCAGGCTCCTCTTCCAATCCTAGTGTAACCGCCCCACACCTCATCCCAGCTCTTTGTCCCAGTCTCTTTGCCTGGCCAGTACGCCTTCCCCCCTCACACCTTGTCTCCTCATTAGATCTGTATCCCCTCACCCCCTCTTTCCCCTACCCCACTGGTTCCCAGTCCCCTTGCTCAGCCAGTCCAGTCCCCCTCCCCAGCTCTCTGTCAGAGTTTCCTTGCATAGCCAGTCCCAATATCCCCCACACCCCAAATTCCAATTCCAGTTTCTTTCTCTCTCCCATCTACTCCCCATGCCACTCCTCATCAGATCTGGCTCTTCTGCCTTCTGCATTTGAATCAAGCAACTTCCTTATACTGATTGTGCTTAAGCAAGGGGGACCTTGAAAGCACAGAGGAGACAGGGTCCCTGCTCTCAGTTCTGGTGCCCAGCGCATCCAGGCCCTTCGCAGCCCAGAGCTGCAATTGCAGGGAAAATCCTGCTAATCTGTAGGCTGCAAATGCTCATTGCAGAAAGAATCTTTGGGGAATTTAGCTGTGATGGTTTAGCAAGTCTCTAACTATAATTTTTTCAAAGGCTTATAACTTGGCCATATTTGGACAGATTTCACAGTGATAGTAAAAGGCACTTCATTGGCACCATGGCCACCTCCTGGTAAAGTTCAAGGCCCTGATTCAAAGCATAGGGCTGTTAGAGCTTCTCAAAGAAAAGGTTGTCTGAACTGTTTAACATGGACAAAACAACTTGTTTTTCTCTAACCTCATTCTCAGAAATGGCTAAACCACTTTGGCTGAAATTCCCCTTCCCCCTCCCCCCAAACAAAGCAAAAAGCAAAACAAAAATCAGTTTGAGACTGGCACACAGCTTGGAAACAGGGTCTTGTAAGGGAAATAATAATAACACAATCATTAAGGCAGCCAGACAATGTAGGATTATCTCTTGGTATACACACATGCTTGAGTAATTGGAATAAATACTATTTTTATATATGTGTAAGATAAACTATTTGTCTCTGGTTTTTATACAGAAAAACTGTTTTCTAGACACGCATTCAACGAATGTTGAATAGCTGGCATGTATAAGCTTTTTCTGGGATTTTCAAATGAGTTTAAGGGAGTTAGGCACTCAAATCCCATTAGTATTTAGTGGCAGTTGGACTCCTGACTCTCCTCGGCTGAGTTGAAAATCCCAGTCATAAAGTTCATAAGTGCCAGATATTAAGCATTCATTGAACATGGGTAGAACAAATGATTGCAGAAGCACAATGCCAATTCATATTCTGAACTAGATGACAGAATAAATTTTGGCATGTTTGGGGGCTTTTGTCTTTCTCGTGTGTAATTAATTGATCCAGTATACTGACATGAAATGGTTCTTGAGATGGCTGGTAGTGTCAGCCTGTGGAAGCTAATCGCACAAATGAGGCCCAAGTGTAGCATTTTGCTGAGACTTTTATTTTCATGTTTATTTTTAGCAACTCTGGGAAATGAGTGTCTCATGAACTGATATATATGGTAATCAAAACAAATTCACATAAAAGCCAATGAGGATTTTAATTTCATTTGACTGCCTTAGAGAATGATAAAATCTTTATGGTATTAACATTCCAAGATGTCTATCTTCTTGTTATTTTTCCGTACTATAACATAAAATTAAAGACCAATATATATTGCATTTAAAAATGTGTTAAGAAAATAGCAAGGATACTCAGTGAAACATTAAAAAATTAGGAAACATAAAAATTAAGACAGAGCTAGTAGTGCTTTTGAATAAAATGTAATGAAGGGTAGTTAACTAGTTGCACATACTTGTGCACAGCACACATCTGTAGCTGCACAGGTTATTACACATTAATGGAATTGTTTTCAGTATGTCTGTGGATGCACCTTTTCAAACATAAGAAACTTGTTTTCAAGTTAACTAAAGGTTTTGGAAAGTTATCAATGACTGAAAACGGGAAGGTACAATGGAAACTGTTTCACAACCTAGCACCCACTATAATATTCAAGAAAAAGCCCTATATGTGCATATCTAAATATTTGTTGTGCATAAAATACTCAGCCTATTATTATTACTAGAGTTGTGAAGGAAAAAGCCTATCATTATTACTAGAGTTGTGAAGATTTGTGGAGGATTTCAATATTTTGAAATTTCATTTCATCCCAGTTTGGAAAAACCAATTGTTTTGAAATTCTTCATGAAAGGGAATGGAACCATGGCTCCAGGCCAGTCTGTGTCTGGGCTGCCCAAAACCTGGGGGCACTGGAAGCCCTGGGAGTCCTGCTTGAAAGCTTGGCATCTAGCACTCTCAGGAATTCCATGCTCCTGCCTGGCAATCTGATAGGGAGCCAGGAGCCTGGAAACCCTGGGAGCCCAGCTCTATGGCAGACCAGTAGATGAGCTGTGGAGGAGCCTATGAGCTTGGGAGCAGGAGGTCCCAGTGCTTCCAGGCTCTTAGTTCCCTGTTAGCCCAGCAGGAAGACTGCTGAAGAGCTGGATGGGTGAGTGGCCTGCAAACCAGGTAGAATTCCACCAGAGTCTGGGTTCTGTCACAACTTTGTTGCAATTGAACTGTCTCCATGAAACACTTTTATTTCAACCAACTGGTATTCTCTCACAGAAAAAAGTTCTGTTGGAGCAATTCCAACCACCTCTAGTTACTACTACTAACACAACTAATACTATATTTAGTACCCACAAACTCAGGTCAGGTTCAGGGCAACATTGAGCTGGGCCCTATACAAACAGTGATGGACACACTACTTTTTACCAGGTACTAGCATTTTTATTTGTGAAATAATACTTTCACTAGTCCTGCCAGTTCCTATCGCTTCTCAGATGCAAATAGTCACAGGAAGTGAAAGGAGCTCTAGTCTGAACCCTTTCTCTAATGAATCCTCGGTTCCATGAAGTGTCCCAATAAAGTGTACACTCTCCTAGCCCCAAACTCAGAAATAGCACCGGATCTGATATATTTACTGGCAATACCCTCTTTCAGGGGAAGAACATACATTCACGGTCCTCTAGAGCAGTTCAAGAGGATGATGTCTTCATATTAGTGACAAAGACAGAAAGTGAAACTCATTATCAAGAGACCGGAGAATCTAGCAAAGTATTTTTAGGTACACAGCATAAATAAAATGAAAAAAAAATAGAGAAAAAGTATTTGTGCTGATGTCTTTCAGTTATAGTAACCGTGTTGCTTGTAATTTAACTATAGCATGTAAACAATTTTGAGACAGAAATGTAATTTGCAATTTGACAGTGTCCATCAAGATGATTTGGAAGGAAAGAAACAAAAACAAAAGAGGTAATCAAACAATAACTTTTTCTGTGAATCCATTTCAGTCTCCTGTGGTGATAACTTTTTTGAATTCTGAACTTCTTTCCAAATATGTGTTAAATACATCTTATAGTGAACTATGGGCTTCTTGACATCTTTAATTACATTTTCCCCATTTACACTTGTACATTTCATGTCTGCTTGTGTGTGAACCTGAAATAAATAAAAGACGGTTACTCACCTTTGTAACTGTTGTTCTTCGAGATGTGTTGCTCATATCCATTCCAATTAGGTGTGCGCGCGCCGCATGCATGTTAGTAGGAAGATTTTTACCCTAGCAACACTCGGTGGGTCAGCTGGGTGGCCCCTGGAGTGGCGCCACCATGGCGCCAGATATATACCCCTGCCGAGCCAACCGCCCCTCAGTTCCTCCTTGCCAGTTACTCCAACAGTGGGGAAGGAGGGCGGGTTTGGAATGGATATGAGCAACACATCTCGAAGAACAACAGTTACAAAGGTGAGTAACTGTCTTTTCTTCTTCGAGTACTTGCTCATATCGATTCCAATTAGGTGATTCCCAAGCCTTACCTAGGCAGTGGGGTCGGAGTGAGATGTTGCAGAATGTAAAACTGCTGAGCCAAAGGCTGCATCATCTCTGGACTGTTGAACGAGAGCATAATGTGCAGCAAAGGTGTGGACCAAAGACCAGGTAGCTGCGCGACATATCTCCTGGATAGGTACACGAGCCAGAAAGGCAGCAGATGATGCCTGAGCCCTGGTAGAATGTGCGGTGATGTGGCTTGGAGAAATATGAGCCAAATCATAGCAAGTGCGGATGCACGCCGTCACCCAAGATGAGATCCTCTGAGAGGAAACAGGTAGGCCTTTCATTAGGTCTACTATCGTGACAAAGAGTTGGGGCGTTTTCTGAAAGGATTTTGTCTGCTTGATATAAAAAGTGAGTGCTCTACGGACATCCAGGGAGTGCAATTGCTGCTCCCGTCGCGTTGAATGTGGCTTCGGGAAGAAGACCGGGAGAAAGATGTCCTGGTTAATCATGAAAAGCTGAAACCACCTTAGGGAGGAATGCCGGGTGTGGTTGCAACTGCACCTTGTCCTTGTGGAACACAGTGTACGGCGGGTCTATCGTAAGAGCCCTAAGCTCGGAGACTCATCTGGCCGATGTAATGGCTACAAGGAAAGCTGTCTTCCAAGACAGGTAGAGTAGCGAGCAGGTTGCTAACGGCTCAAACGGGGGAGACATAAGTCTGGTTAAGACCAGGTTGAGGACCCAGGTCGGGGCTTGGCGGCATACTTGGGGGTATAAGCACTCCAAGCCCTTGGGGAACCTTGAAACAATAGGGTGTGAAAACATGGAACGGCCACCTTCCCCTGGGTGGAAGGTAGAGATGGCTGCCAGGTGTACCCTCAGTGATGATACTGTTAGGCCCTGCTGTTTGAGAGACCAGAGGTAGTCCAAAATAGAGGGGATCGAGACCTCAGTGGGAGTAAGATTATGCGTTTCGCACCAGCTGGAGAAATGCTTCCACTTGGCCAGATACGTTGAATGGGTGGAAGGTTTTCTGCTACCCAGGAGAACTTGTTGTACTGATGCAGAGCAACGCAACTCTGACTGGTTTAGCCACACAGCAGCCACGCCGTGAAGTGAAGGGCCTGCAGGTCCGGGAAGCGAAGTCTGCCGTGGTCCTGAGTTATGAGGTCTGGGTGGAGTGGCAGGGTAATTGGGTTGGCTATCGACAGGTCAAGCAACGTGGTGAACCAGTGCTGTCTGGGCCACGTTGGAGCGATCATGATGAGGTGCACTCTGTCCCTGCGGAGTTTTAGCAGGACCCTGTGAACCAGTGGGAATGGTGGGAAGGCATAAAGGAGCTGTCCCTTACTCGGCATCAGGAAAGCATCTGAGATCGATCCAGGGGAGAGACCTTGGAAGGAGCAGAACATCTGGCATTTCCTGTTCGCGCGGGAAGCGAACAGGTCTACGTGGGGAAATCCCCAGTTCTGGAAAACAGAATGAATCACGTCTGGGCAGATGGAAGATTCGTGAGACAGGAAGGACCTGCTGAGCCGATCCGCCAGAGTGTTCCGAACCCCCAGGAGAAAGAACGCTACCAGGTCTATCGAGCAGGCTATGCAAAAGTTCCAGAGTTAGATGGCCTCCTGACAAAGTGGGGAGGATCGTGTCCCTCCCTGTTTGTTTATGTAGTACATGGCCATTGTGTTGTCTGTAAACACTGAGACACAACGGCCCTGTAAGTGATGTTGGAACGCCTGGCACGCCAGGCGGACTGCTCTCAGTTCTCAGACATTTATGTGTAATGTCAGCTCCTGAGGTGACCAGAGGCCTTGAGTACGAATGTGTCTGAGGTGAGCACCCCAGCTGAGAGATGACGCGTCCGTCGTCAGGGACATTGAGGGCTGGGGCGGACGGAACGGCAGCCCTGTACACACCAGGGAGGGAGTTAGCCACCAGTCTAGGGAGGCTAGGGTGCTCGGGGGAATGGTGACTAACGTGTCTATTGGGTCCCTGTCCGGGCGGTATAACGAGTTGAGCCAAACATGGAGAGGGCGGAGGCGGAGCCTGGCGCATTTGGTTACGAACATGTAGGCAGCCATATGACCCAGGAGACCGAGACAAGTGCGAGCCGAGGTCGTCAGTAAATTGTGTAGACCTCGGACGATTATTGCCATCACCTGAAAGCATGGCTGTGGTAAGCAGACTCTGGCTAGATTGGAGTCCAGGATAGCTCCTATGACATCTAATCTCTGTGTGGGAACCAGAGTGGATTTTGATCATCAGGCCTAGGCGGGTGAATAGGTCCTTGACGATGCCCACATGCTAAGTGAGTTGTGTCTCGGAGGCCTCTCGGATGAGCCAATCGTCCAGATACGGAAAAATGTGTATCTGACGTCGGCGGAGGTAGGCGGCGACTACGGCCATACACTTTGTAAATACCCTTGGGGCTGTAGAAAGGCCAAACGGCAGGACCGTAAACTGGAAGTGCTGACGGTTGGCTACAAAGTGGAGGAATCTCCTGTGCGGAGGAAAAATGGCGATGTGAAAGTACGCGTCCTTCATATCGAGGGCGGCATACCAGTCTCCAGGATCCAAGGACGGGATAATGGTCCCCAGGGATACCATGCGGAACTTCAACTTTATCATAAACTGGTTGAGTCCTCGCAGGTCTAGGATAGGTCTGAGACCTCTCTTCGACTTGGGGATTAGGAAATAATGGGAGTAAAACCCCTTGCCCCTTTCGTCCATTAGTACCTCCTCTATAGCTCCCATGGCGAGGAGCATCCGCACCTCTTGTAAGAGGAATTGCTCATGAGAGGGGTCCCTGAAGAGGGACGGGGTTGGAGGGAGGGATCCTGGCCTGTAACTGGTATGCTGCTCTCGGGCGCACCTTCAAAAGTTCGTCTTTGGTCCCGGTGGTGGTTCCGAGGGAACCTTGATTTTGGCCCCCTTGGGATCCTGAAGGCCGCGCCACCTGCCAAAGTTCTGTCTTTGTCTAAGCGCAGAGTATGGGTGGTGAGGCTGGGGACAGAAAGGCCTGTTTTGGGTCACTGGCGTATGCATGCCCAGAGAGCACATTATGACCCTGTTGTCCTTCAGGCTTTGCAGCCTGGGGTCAGTCTTTTCCGAAAAGAGGCCTTTACCATCAAATGGCAAGTCCTGGATGGTATACTGCAGCTCCGGTGGGAGGCTTGAAGCCTGAAGCCATGAGATGCGCCTCATGGCAACACCCGAGGCTAGAGTCCTGGCTGCTGAGTCAGCTGCGTCCAGCGAAGCCTGGAGGGAAGTTCTGGCCACCATTTTCCCTTCCTCCAAGAGGACAGCGAACTCTTGGCGGGAGTCTTGAGGGAGAAGCTCCGTAAACTTACTCACCCCCGCCCAGGTGTTATAATTATAGCGGCTAAGCAGGGCTTGTTGATTTGCCACCCGGAGCTGTAGGGCACCTGCAGAGTATACTTTGCGGCCGAGTAAGTCCATTCGCCTATCCTCCTTCGATTTCGGGACTGGCGCCTGCTGGCCATATCGTTCCCTCTCATTAACAGACTGGTGAGCAGGGAGGAGGATGGATATACAAGTACTCATACCCTTGAGAGGGCACAATATTTTTACGCTCGACTCCCCTGGCCGCAGGAGGGATAGAGGCTGGAGACTGCCATATAGTATCGGCATTGGCCTGGATGGTCCTAATAAACGGTAAGGCCACTCTAGTGGAGGCATCCGCCGATAGAATGTCCACTACTGGGTCCTCTACCTCCGGGACCTCCTCCACCTGGAGGTTCATATTGAGTGCTACCCTCCTGAGGAGGTCCTGATGGGCTCTGAAGTCTATTGGAGGAGGGCCTGAGGAGGATGTTCCTGCCACCACCTCATCTGGAGAAGAGGAAGAGGAGATGCCGGGACGAGCGGGTCCTGTGTGGCCTCTTGCTCTTGGGCAAGCTCCTGCTCCAGTGGAACCTGGGAGTCCAGTGGGTGAACTAGGGCTTCCTCCGCAGCAGTAGTCGGAGGGGGACGGCTAACCATCGCCTCTGGCACTCTGTGCTCTGATGGGACAGAGCGGGACGGCTCTACTGGTACGCCTTGGGCCAGATTGGCTTGCCGATCAACTGTATAACCCGCCCAAAGTGTCCAGAATGACCACTGATGGGGGCCTTGGGCCTGAGCCTGGGTCTCTTGGAAGACTCTGGTGGGCACATCTGAATCACGGTCCTGCGCGTATGAACTGCCCGCGTGGGATGACACTGATGCATGTCTGGATGGCCATGGAGGAGCTGAAAAGCCCTGGGCACAGTCTCCCTCTCTAGCTGACGTCGCTCGACGCGGCACTGGGGATCGGTACCAGGAGGCATACCGGTACCGAGAGTGAGATCAGGACCTGCGACCGGAGCGGTGCCGGGAGGTCGACCGAGATCTCGAGGCTCGACATCGAGAGTGGCTACGAGAGTCACGGAGCCTGGAGTGGTGCCGGGAGCTGGATCGGTGCTGAGTGTACCGGGCTGGCGAACGGGACGCTGACCGGTGCCGCGAGTACGATCGGTACCAAAATGGTGAACGGTGCTGGGACTGCGAGCGGCGTCGGGACCTGGATCGGCGACGGGACCGAGAACGTCTGCGGGACTGCGATCGTGAATGGTGCCGCTCTGCGGTGCCGACGGAGGGTGGTCTGATCAAGGCAGGCTTGCCGATCGACTGTATAACCCGCACCGGCAGTGCCGGGGGTTGCAGCAGTGCAGACTCCGTCATTGCAATCAACTCCCTTGCTGTGGAAAATGTCTCCGGCGTGGGGGGAATAGTGGACTCAACCACAGCTCGCACTGGGGAGCTTTCAGGCACTGGACTCGACGGCTCTTGCGGGGCCGGAATCGACGGTGCCGATGTTGTTGGTGCCACGGCAGGTATCGGTGCCGGGCGGTCCGACTTAGTAGAGCGCTCGGGCTGCGGAGCAGGCGGCGCAGATGCAGCAGGAGTCCTGTGCCTCTTCGCCCTCGGGGAGAGGGATCGGTGCCGAGCGGACGTCGGTGTCGGCGACGGCCGGTGCTGAGAGGCCTTGGCGGTACCGGTGCTATCCAGTGCCGGGGGAGTGCTTCTTTAAGACTGTCCCGCGCTCGGTGCCGAGGGCGGAGGAGTAAGAGTTGCCTCCATCAGGAGCTGTTTGAGACGAAAGTCCCGCTCCTTTTTTGTTCTCGGCTTAAAGGCCTTACAAATGCAGCACTTATCTGTTAGGTGAGATTCCCCGAGGCACTTAAGACAGGAGTCGTGGGGATCTCCTGTCAGCATCGGCTTGTGGCAGGCCGAGCACGGTTTGAAACCCGGTGAACCGGGCATAGGGCCCGGCACCGGGTGCAGGGAAGGGGATAATCCCCAAACCCCTCTGAACTATATACACTAACTATACTATAAACGAATAAAGTTAAGTACAACTATATAAATCTGAACTATATACACAAGAATTAACGAGACATCTACGAGTAGCTAGGGGAGTGGAGGTCAGATAAGCCGCACTCCACTGTTCCAATGACTGACACGGGCGGTAAGAAGGAACTGAGGGGCGGTTGGGGCGGTAGGGGTATATATCCGGCGCCATGGCGGTGCCACTCCAGGGGGCGCCCAGCCGACCCACCGAGTGTTGCTAAGGTAAAAATCTTCCGACGAATGTGCACGTGGTGCGCGCACACCTAATTGGAATCGATATGAGCAAGCACTCGAAGAAGAACCTTAGCTGATATTATGTATACTTTCACCAGATTCCCACTGTGAGGGGTTCAGTCACAGAGACCCCCTTGGGAGTGTGATGGGTTTGATTACAGAGACTCCTTTGTGACTGTCACCTGATGTGCTGAAATTACCTCTGAGCCCATCTTCCCTGCAAACTTGGGACTCCAGAACCCTGCCTTGTTGAGCCAGACATGCTAGCCTGCTGCAACACAGACTCAGGGTCTGGGCCATGTCCCCAAACCTGCAGACTTTAACTAAAAACAGCTCAGCAAGTTACCTCTCCAGCACCCAGACACCCAGTTACCAATGGGATCCAAACCCCAAATAAATCTGTTTTACTCTGTGTAAAGCTTATACAGGGTAAACTCATAAATTGTCTGCCATCTATAACACTGATAGAGAGATATGCACACATGTTTGCTCCCCCAGGTATTAATCACTTACTCTGGGTTCATTAATAAGCAAAAGTGGTTTATTAAGTATAAAAAGTAGGATCTAAGTGGTTTCAAATAATAACAGACAGAACTAAGGGCTGGTCCACACTAAGAAGCGGGGTTGCTCTAGGGTACGCAAATTCAGCTACGTGAATAGCGTAGCTGAATTCGAAGTACCCTAGTTCAAACTACTCACCCGTCCAGACGCCGCGGAATCAAAGTCCGCGGCTCCAGGGTCGACCCCGCCACCACTGTTTGCAGTGGTGGAGTACCGGAGTCGACCGCGGTGCTTCCGGAGTTCAAACTATCGTGTCCAGATTAGACGCGATAGTTCGAACTCCGAGAAGTAGAACTCACCGCGTCGACCTGGCTGGTAAGTGTAGACTAGCCCAAAGAAAGTCACCAAGCAGAATAAAGCAAAAACATGCAATTCTAAGCCTAATACATTAAGAAACTGATTACAGGTAATATCTCCCCCTCATAAATATTCCAATAAGCTTTTTTCACAGAGTAGACTCCTTCCTAGTCTGGGCCCAATCCTTTCCCCTGGTACAGTCCTTGTTAGTTCCAGCAGCCATTTCCGGTGGTAACTTGGGGTTTTCTCATGACTGCCCCTTTTGTTCTGTTCCACTACCTTTCATAGCTTTGGCACAAGATGGGAATCTTTTGTCTCTCTGGGTCTGCATTCCTCCTTCTAAATGGAAAAGTACCAGATTTAAGATGCATTCTAGTATCAGGTGACATGATCACATGTCTTCTTAGAATATTAGGGTTAGATGGGACTTCAGGAGGTCATTAAGTCCAACCCCCTGGTCAAAGGAAGACCAACCCCCAGGCAGATTTTTGCCCCAGATCCCTAAATGGCCCACTCAAGGATTGAACTCACAACCCTGGGTTTAGTAGGCCAATGCTCAAACCACTGAGCTATCCCTCCCGCTAGGAGACCCAGCCCTCCTTTCTTCCTGGGCTGGTCCACACCTACACAGAAAGGTTTGCAAGTAAACAGAGCCATTTACAGTACATTGATTCTGAAGCACCCTTAATGGCTTCCACTTAATATGTTTACACCAGTAATACAAGTTTATATTTTATTCTCCTAACTTCAGACATAGAAATAATACATGCAAAGAAATAGGATGACCACACTCAATAGATTATAAACTTTCTAATGATACTTTACAAGAGACCTTTTGCATAAAGCATATTCCAGTTACATCATATTCACATTCATAAGCATATTTTCATAAAGCATATGGAGTGCAACATCATACCCACTTTAAATATCTGTTTTGTTTCCTCTAGGGCATATGGGCTAAAGGTTTCTCTGGCTGTTCTCAAAGTTCATCTTCTTTAATCCTGGATTAGCCATGTTGCCCTTCTCTACTTTTTCAAGTACTGTAATGTCTTTTTCCTCAATGCAGTGATGAGAGAAGAACACAACACTCAAAATGTTTTAAATTTTGACCAGGGCAATTCATAATCTCAGCATATCCTCCCTAGATATTATATATTCCTCTAACATTCCGTTGGCCTTTACAACGGATTTTTTTTCTACACTGTCTTGACATTGTTCAAGAGAATGTGACTATTGCTTGAAGGTCCTTTCAGAAAAATCTGACTGCTCTAATTTTATCTCATTCTTTCTACTCTGTGTACAGACATGACTTTTGGTCAATGAGCAAGTATGCCATAAAATAACATTCAGTTAGTTTGTTAAGGTTTGGATTCCCTAATAAGGGTTAGTAGACCTATGTAGGTGGGGTGTGAGGGGTATCGGTAAGGATGGGTATAAGAAAGAGATAAAAGTGGCTTTGGCATGTCAGAAGATGCTACAGAAACAGGATTAAAGACAGCAGTACAAGTATAAATTAAGTATCAGAGGGGTAGCCGTGTTAGTCTGGATCTGTAAAAAGTGACAAAGAGTCCTGTGCACCTTACGGACTAACAGACTTTTTGGAGCATAAGCTTTCATGGGTGAACTCACTTTGTGACCTCCTAGATATTTGAATTCAAATCCCTGAGTTTTTCTCCTTTTTTTCTACTCTGTTGTAGTGGTGAATGGATTAAGAGTTGTTTCTGTAACTCCAGTTTCCTACAGGGAGTGGTTAAATAACAGTAACTAACTAAATAAAAAAAAATGGCAAACATTTGGCTTAGTGATACCTTTTCCAAGAGGCAAGTTGCTGCACATAATCAACCTATATAGTTGGAACCTGGAAATGCAGACACTCAAACATGAAAAGTAATTGGCAAAATGTAAACCACATTTTTCCAATCCCTAAAAATGACTGCCCTGCACCTTTAAGTGGGGGCAAGGGGTGTATTTGGCTGGCTGGCCGAATGAAGGGAACAGTGCTACAGATAAGGGAGCAAGAGAGAGATGTGAACAAAAAGAAGCTGGGTGAGATCTTGCACTCTTGCCACCAAACCGGCAGCTGGCGTAGATGAGACAGTGTTACAAGTTTACAACAGCTGCCAACTAATGTTTGATCAGGGATAAAATATGCCGAGGTGACAACATCTTGCTGCCCTGCATTTCAGGGACCATCATTAAAAATGCAGCATGGCTCGTACAGGCCCAGAAGGTCCCATGTTCTCTCAAGATACAAGGGAGAGAGACAAGTTCACAAGATGTCAGGAACAATATCCATTTGTGTTTACTATGCAGACCCGCTGAGTAACCTTTCTATGCATGTTTGTACTAAGGGACCATTGAGAATTTCAAAAAATGGGCCACTTAGGATGCTGGGGGAGAGGGTCAGCAATGGAACAATAAAAGGCAATTTATTTATTTATTTATTTGTGAAATAGAAAGATTGCATATTCACTGGCAACTGGCTTCTCTGACAAAATAATGCAAGAAGAAGAAATGATCTATATACAGCTAAAGAAGCTCTAGTACTGTTACAGGTTTATGTCTGTGTCCCTTTCCCTTCTCCCCACCCCCTGCATGCCCTTTAATAATATATTGATGTGAGCAGCTTGGGCATGCCAAACAAATTCCCTACATAAAAAGTCAACTGTCGGAATGAGGCTCATCAATCTGGCAAAGTGTACTCAGGTAGAATGCCTCTCAGGGAGCGATCCCTGGCAGCCATATTGTTCAGAGGAAAGGGATTACTCCATCTGATGAGCTCATAAATGCTTATTAAAGAGCATTTCTGCCAGTTTACAGAAAAAGCAGCTGTGTGGTGGGAACGTTAGTAATTGACTTCTCAATTATATTGTGATATAGCTTTCATGGGATAATTGGACTGTAGGAATTTTTTCCTGTTAAATTAGCACTGAAACACTTGGGCATGGACAGCGAGCCAAACTCACTCAATCAGTACCTGTGACTAACAGAGCAAACCCAGGAATGTTTGGTTTAGAGGCTTTTGCTGCAGCTCACTAGGGGCATATCACCTACTGCTTACCCTCATTTCTCACATTGCCTCATCAGTTACTCTGTCCGAAAGTGGAGACAGAGGAGGTCATTCATAGTCCCTGTTGGATAATGCATGAGTGATTTTCACAAAGATGAGAAAGAATCACAAATTTCTGGACAAGCAACCACAGAAAAATAACATTACACTTGGTTAAATTAGGACACTACCTCATAACTTTGGAAATGGTTCCACATCAGAAGTCAAGCGCCTCATTCATTTAGGACTCAATCCCCTCCCATTAAAGTCACTGGCAAAAATCCCTAAGGCCCTTAGCTATTTCCTTCATAAAGATATCATTTGAAACAGATAGATGGTTTTGTTGTTATTCTCATTTTTATAGCCACAGAGTTCTGGATTTTGGTTTTAGAGTAGAAGAGGTAGTTAAACACTCGTAATGGCAGGTTGTATTGCCCAAGGGGCGTGTTACTCATTCTCCAGTAGACAGCAATAGCAACTCTGACATAGACTTTAATGGTTCCCACTGACTAGGTCTCCCAGAAGAATGTCTACACAGGATAGTAGTAACAATTTAGTAATGAGTTTAGCATTGATAACGTTTAGTGAGGATAAAAGCCTTTCAGATGCAAAGCAAACCGAAAATCACTCTGAGAATATTCTATTTATTTTCTCCAGTTAACTTCTTGAAAATAACATCTTTTAAAAAAAAACATTCATAGAATCAAAAGGACAGTGGTTAGCTGAGTAAACTAGCACACAAAGCTAAAAGGCATAGGTCTGTAAGAATGTATTAGAGAATGCACTACCACACACATTTTAGGGGAATAATGCTAACAATGGTAATAAATGTTACATAATTTCATTTTCAGAAATTTACATCCTGGGAAAAATGACCGCTTATCATGAAAGGTATTAAAATTATTAGACTTCAAGGGCCGAAGTTAGACCAGGCATTGATTTCATTGGAGTTGCACCTGTTTACACCACCCAGGAATTACAGTCCTGAAGAGACATTAGTTCTTGAGATTAGGCTTCTGAATCAGGTTGAATTATCTATCAAGGTGAAGGTCAACCAATTTGCTCAGTCACACTAAACTACGGTATTGGAAATCAGAGATGAGATCTGTTTGATACATTTCTTTGATGGTACAGTGGGTGTTCATATCAGGCTGAGAATTTTTATAGCTTGTCTACATGAGAAAATTTCTCTGATTTAACTTAAGGTGAATTTTAAACTGGGTAAGTTAACCAGTGTGAAAGGTCATATGAAGAGTCTTATTTCAGGTTAGGTTAAACTGACTAGGAATTCACTTAAACTAAGCCAAAGTAAGATGTTTAAACTAAAATAAGCATATCCACACAGCCTTTTGCACTGGTTTAAATAAATCTCTTTTAAGCCATTGTAGCTTCTGAATGTCAATGAGACTTTTTTCAAAGGTCTTACTACCTAAGCATGAAACTTTGAAGGGATTTAATAAAGAATCCAATTTTTCACAATCCTGGAGGCATTACACTCTAAAAATAAAGACTACATCAAGCTATATGGCAAATATAGCTCATTAAAACTGCACAGGGGTGCTCAGAACATAAGGCTGGTCATACTGGATCAGACCAATGGTCCATCTAGCCCAGTTCCCTGTCTTCCGACAATGGCCAATGATGGGTGCTTCAGAAGGAATGAACAGAACAGGTAATCATCAAATGATCCATCCCGTTGCCCATTCCCAGCTTCTGGCAAATAGAGGCTGGGGACACCATCCCTGTCCATCCTGGCTAATAGCCATTGATGGACCAATCCTTTATGAACAAATGTAGGTATTTTTTAACCCTGTTATAGTCTTGGCCTTCACAACATCTTCTGGCAAAGAGTTCCACAGGTTGACTGTGCATTGTGTGAAGAAATACTTCCTTTTGTTTGTTTTAAATCTGCTGCCTATTAATTTCATTTGGTGACTCCTAGTTCTTGTGTTATGAGAACGAGTAAATAACACTTCCTTGTTTACTTTCTCCATACCAGTCATGATTTTGTAGATCTTTATCATATCCTCCCTTAGTCATCTATTTTCCAAGCTGAAAAGTCTTATTCTTATTAATCTATCCTCATATGGAAGCAATTCCATACCCCTAAACATTTTTGTTGCCCTTTGCTATATCTTTTCCAATATATCTTTTTTAAGATGGGGCAACCAGATTTACATGCAGTAGTCAAGATATGGGCACACCACATATTTATATAGAGGCAATATAATATTTTCTGTCTTATTATCTATCCCTTTCCTAATGATTCCCAACATTCTGTTTGCTTTTTTGACTGCCACTGCACATTGAATGGATGTTTTCAGAGAACTATCTATAATGACCTCAAGATCTCTTTCTTAGGTGGTAACAGCTAATTTAGAACCATCAGTTTATATGTATAGTTGGGATTATGTCTTCCAAAGTGCATTAATTTACATTTATCAACATTGAATTTCATCTGCCATTTTATTGCCCAGTCACCCAGTTTTGTGAGATATATCATATCATTGGAATCCAATACTTCATAAAGAAAACTATCTAGATGATGTGAATAAAGAAACTCTGCTGAAATTCTCTCAGTGACTTTCTTTGGTCCTTGATACAATTTCAAGGCAAAAAATACAAACAATAAGTAAAATAAGTATTGTTAATGATACAAAAAAATTTTCTTTAGTCATGGAAAGTCTAAATGTGTATCTAAAACTTATATAATTTTTTGGAACATTCTCTTGTTGGTTTTACATTTTTCTCTCTTCTCCATTCACTGAGAACCCATTCCCCCTCTAATAACTCATGCTTCCCAAATCCCATCTTAATCGTTTTGATTTTAGACTTCCTGTGTCTTCCTCTGATTGTCCCTCAGAATTACAGGAAACTTGTCTTCCAACAGGTCTAACTCTCTAACCTCCCCCAAAGTACTTCCAAATCTTTCATGTTGATATTCCCATCACTGAGCTGTCAGGTCTACAACCTTTCTACTGAAGCCTATGAGAGAAGGTAGGTATCCGAGTGAGCTCTCTGCTGGCATCTGTTGGAAAGCAAGGGGAGTTGATTGAGCAACGCAGTACATATTTATTTACATATTAACTGTGAATAATTTGGAGACATTGGGGTATAAGTTGGTTATGTTTTGTATGTGGGGCTGATGTTTTGGAGACACCTCTGTTGGGAACCACAAGAGCAAGTCCTGGACAATGACTGGGCTTGGGATCACTCTGATGTTTGATGAGTTTGGGTAAGACGCCCTTGACAGACCAAAAGAGAGGGCAAAAGACTGGAAGTGTTTGGGTTGCTATTGGAAGCATCTTTCTGGATGTTAGGGACTCTGTGTAGGGTTCCTTATACCACTGACCCCTTTCTGAAAAGCACCCTTTGAGCTAAGCTGAGAGTAGTAGCTGCATCCTGTAAAGAAAGCAGAGCAGCTGATCCAGAACTCAGTTGAGAGCTACAGTCTATGCATAGAGCAGCACTGGTCCCAACTGAGAGTGAACAGTGTGGTGTAGCAATTACAGATCACCAGCAGCACCTAGGTGAGAGAAACTAATTACAGACAAAGGAGATAGTGAAGTTGCAGTTGAGCCCACTAACAGTGCTGAGTTGGCAGCAGCATTAATTTGGGCCATGTATACTGAGAGCTGTGTATATGGAGAGCAGCTGTGTTTGCTACAGAAGGAGCATTTTTGAGGAGTTATGAGCATCAATTTACAACTGCCTAAGAGCTGTGGTGTGGCCTCCCTGACCCAGCCTCACAAGCTGAATATCACTACAGTGGATCAGGTAGCAGAGCCCCAGAGCTGTTTAGGCAGTCCAGATGCAGATTTTCCTTCCTGACTGCTGTCAGTGGGGAGGTAATAATATTGCATCAGCCACTCATGGCTCTTTATGGGGATGGACAAAAGTTGGGACTGTGACTCATGCATCTTGGGGTAATAGTGGTAGAGACTGTTAAAATGCAAGGTTTAAACAAGTTTATCCTGTCATTTCCCTTCCGTCTCCCCACTAGAGTTTTCCTGTTTAAAACTCTCTGGTTACTGTGCTTGTGAGAGAGGAATAAATTGCCTATCAGTGGTGCCCAGAGTTACATATATATGTTCCCAGGTTACTGGGTGGAGGTTCAAGCCTGATTTATTTAAATGTTAGGAAAAAAACCCGAGAAAGCAGTCATTGATTGCTGCCAATGTCACTGGCAGAAGGGTTACAAATAATATACTGTTCCACTATCCAGCTTCTCCTCTATAGCCACAGAGCGCTCTGGTGGGATTCTGCTGATCAGGGTGTGGGGAGCTAGATTTAGGGGGCAATGCAGAGATTGTGCACCCCTGTGATGGAATCTATCAGACCTGCTCAAGCAACATCTACTCAGACAGTGCTATCAACAAGACTTATTCCTCCAGAAGTCTAGAAGGGCCAGGAGGAACACTGACCAATTGAGAGCGAGCAGACCAGTTAAGTAGACTTGTCTGCTTCTTCTCAGGGGAAATGTGGGTGAGAGTGTGCCAGAGCAGGAGCCCCTTAATGCAAGCCCAGAACCCCAGCACCAGGTCAGGATTTTGGCCACAAGCACGGCCACTTAGTGCTTGCCTTTGAGTTTTGTTTGTTTATTTAAAGGCATAGACAGCCAAATTCTGAGTTTTGTTATCTGTTTAGAGACTGATGCTGAGTTTACAGCTTGGCCCCATGGGGAACGCTACAGAGCAGCCTCCACCTGTGACAATCCCCATGAGTTGTAAAGGAAGAGAGAGGTTATAAACAGTACATAGAGGCACAGAATCCTTCTCTTGAAGAACAAAAAGGGCTGGATTCTTCCAGGGCGATATTAATTGGACAGTATTTATTTATTTGTCACAGTTGTATTTTACAGTTGTATTTTTATCTCTGACTTAAAAATCCTCTGTGGTCTTTAATTAAACTTGTGTGTCGTGACGAACCTGGAAAACTTTGAGTTTATTTAAGTGGGAGATTCCTGATCATGTGGGGTTTTCCAGGCTCACTCATCTCTACTAATTAGATATGAATTATAAATTAATTATACACCTGCTTTACAAAACCAAATTTCGCAGCCAGTAGGAGAAAAATTGTGCTAGGCTGGACACAATTAATATGTAAGATTGAAAGAGAAAATATGTGAGAATAAGCACAGACAACATTTTCCTTGCATGATGTGTCTTAGCATTTTTGACTGTGAAAAGCATTGTATTTTATAGGCGAAGCTGTTAACTGCTAATGAAAGAAAAAAGCTTTACTTGATCTGGTGCTTTAACCATTTTTGTGTTGTTATAATGAAGTACTGAAATACAATACAAAAATAGGAAAGGTACATATATATCAATATCTAACTGGATTGAGCTTTTCAGTTCAGCCCACAATATAGAGTGGTGTGGAAACAGCACCACCACAGGTGTAACCTCAAGAGGAATTGTGTCTTTCTTTGCAGCTTACTCTTCTCTTGTGGCAGTGGGGCAATACTTTGCTATGCCACAGGGGCAACCACTCCAGTATACTCTCTTTGCTAGAGTGTTGAGGGAGTGTAGCCATGGCTCCACCCATTCCATATCCCTCCCTTGCCACTCCTCATGCATTTGCTTGCAGGGAGAAGCATTTGATACATAGCTCCTGCATTCCCCCTTGCACTTCCAGAAACAGTAATCCAGACAAGTGTGACATAGAGGTGCAAGGAAATAAGAGGGCAGGTGAGTAAGGTTTACTCCTTTCTGCCATGTATGTCTGCAAAGCCAGAGCAGCAACCTAGCCCATGTTGATTAGATCCATACAAGTAAATGAAGGAGAGGGGAAAGCTGTAAGTCAACAGTGTCATTCATAGTTTATGTTGTATTTGATTTTAGCAAGAAACACTGTAATAACATCTATCTTATTAAAATGTTTTCTTAAAATTATATCTCAAAACATTGCTTTAATATTCATCTCGTTGTCTGATACCTTCGTATAAGATTCAGTCATTTTACCATGATACTGAAGACTCAGCACTGGGCAGAGGTGGTGGGTTAATGGTCCTGAGGCATTCCTAGAGTGCCATCCCAGCTTTTCCGTACAAGTACATTACAATCAACTCAACAGGAAGATGCCTGATCATTCTTCTGCCTAGTGGAAAGGTGCTATGGTCACAGCCTCTACAAAAGGGCATGGGAATAGAAGCAAGAAGAAAAGTTCTGGCGAGAAGAAGCTTAAAAAGAAAAACATTTTTTTCAGCAATTTACTTTCTGTTGTCTCAGAAAACTTTAACGATTAAAACACACCCATTCAAGAGGTCTGTAGAAAGTAACAACTAGTACTTCCCAAAAATGCTAGCGCATTTATGACTGTATTTGTGAATGTATGTGTGTGTTGCATACTATATATTCATGGAATGTCTTGGCTTTCAGTTTTGTCTTAGGTTTATGTTTTATTTGGGGGATTTATGTATATGTGTTGAACTGCATTCCTCAAGGTTTTATGTATTGCTTGTATTACTGTATATTTAAAGTTTTGTCTCTTCAAACAGAATTTGGATGAAATTCACCCCAGGCAGAGGGACAGCATATGACTCTGTCCACTATGTAAGGTCTATTTGCCACCTCTTTTGCTGGCTTTTTGCATGGGAGTAAATTTCAGCCTCTTTCTTTCTTTCTTTCTTTCTTTCTTTCTTTCTTTCTTTCTTTCTTTCTCACAGATATTCACCTATGTGATTTTCCTTTAACTCCGCCCTACACACTCTCACAAACACTAGCTGCTAGTACAGTCAATAACACATCAAGACCTGTGTTTGTTTGGTAATATACGTTTGCGTTGAATGCAAAGGTGAATCCAATTGTATATACATAAAAGAATGTAAGGCCTGGTCTAAACTAGGACCTTAAATCGAATTTAGCAGCGTTAATTCGAACTAATCGCTCAACCGTCCACACCAGGAAACCATTTAATTCGAACTAGGGGGCTCCTTAGTTCGAATTTGGTACTCCACCCCGACAGGTGGAGTAACGCTAAATTCGCACTTGTTAGCTCGAATTAGGCTAGGTGTGGATGCAAATCGAACTTAGTAGCTCCGGGAGCTATCCCACACTGCACCACTCTGTTGACGCTCTGGACAGCAATCCGAGCTTGGATTCTCTGAGCAGCCACACAGGAAATGACCCGGGAAAATTTGAATTCCTTTTCCTGTCTGCACAGTTAGAATCTCATTTCTTGCTTTGACATCGGGGCGAGCTCCGCGGCACCTGCAACGATGCAGAGCTCTCCAGCAGAGGAGTCAGCCCAATGGAAGACTAGAAAGAGATCCCCAGCATGGACAGACCGGGAAGTCCCGGATCTGATCGCTGTGTGGGGCGAGGAGTCTGTGCTGTCGGAGCTGCGCTTCAACAAGCGTAATGCAAAGACCTTCGAGAAGGTCTCCCAAGCCATGACACAGAAAGGATACAGCCGGGATGCAATGCAGTGCCGCGTGAAAGTCAAGGACTTGAGGCAAGGCTATCAAAAAGTCAGAGCGGCAAACGGATGCTCCGGAGCACAGCCCCAGACATGCCGCTTCTACGAGGCACTGCATGCCATTCTCGGTGGGTCTGCCACCACTGTCCCACCAGTGACCGTGGACTCAGTGGATGGCATAGTGAACCAGGACAGTTCCTATTCGATGTTCGCCGATGGGGAAGATGACGAAGGGTCCGTGGAGGAAGGCGCAGGCGACAGCGAACACAATGCCGCTTTCCCTGACAGCCAGGATCTCTTCCTCACCCTCACAGAGATCCCCTACCAACCCTCCCCGGCCGTTAACCCAGACTCAGAGTCAGGGGAAGGATCAGGCGGTAAGTCGTATAAACAAGAAAACATTTATTTGTACGAAAACATGTATACAAAAAATAGAAATTCTATATCTAAATACTATATCTAAAAGTTTTTAACGGGAAACTATACGAACAGTAGGTCCACACAGATTGGGATGGAACAATAGTCCTCCAGGGACAATTCCACAAATGCGTCAAAAAGTTCCTCAAATACCCTCCGCAGGAGGTTTCTAGGAAGAGGTGCCTTATTTAGTCCTCCGGTGAAGCACACTCTTCCATGCCACGACATCCGTAGATACAGGGGAACCATCGCCTCAACCAGCATGGCCGCGTAGGGTCCCGGTCGGTGAAGTGCTTCCCTTAACATCCTGTCTTTCTGTACTTGAGAGACCCGCCTCAGGGTAATCTCGTTCATGAAGTGCTGCATCTAATTAGGGCAATTAGCGAATAGTTACTGTTCTTAATGGTTTACTTATACTTTGCATAACAAAGCCCCTCGCTTAGCACCCACGTGCTGTAGGCCACAGAGGAAAAGCATACATTGATCTTTCCCCTGCAGTGTCAGGAGTGGCTGGAAAAGGGTCATAGTATCTGATTTCCAGATTGCCTTTAGCAGGAGGGCACAGCTATCCGTTAACTGATACGCATAATCTACTGTAAGGCTTACCAGGACTGTCTGCTAGACGGATTCAGCTATCTCTCCCGACTTGTCCGCTCTCCTGTGCAATGCCTCAGCCAATCAGAGCGTAGCCCAAAATGTCGTGCTTGTCTTGAGACCACGTGAGACTTGTTGCCCAGTACGGTCTTGTTCATAGAAATTGACTAGACGGTGTTCACTATTCGCAAAAATGTATCTGTTCAAGGAAATCACTAACTTTCCCCATCACACAGCTTCGGCTCTTTCCCGGACTGCCCCGGCATCCCCCTCGCAGAGACTGGCAATGATTAGACGGCGAAAGAAGAAGACTAGGGACGAGATGTTCGCTGAACTGATGGCCTGCTCCCGAGCAGAGGCTGCAGAGCAGAAACACTGGAGGGAGACCCTATGTGAGCAGCATCGCACACTCATGGAACGTGAGGATAGGTGGCGGCAGGAAGACCAGCAGACCACCCAAACGCTGCTTGGTCTCATGAAGGAACAAACGGACACGCTTCGTCGCCTTGTTGATGTCCTGCAGGACCGCAGGCTGGAGGACAGGGCCCCCCTGCAGTGTCTCTGCAATCGCCCTCCCCCGCCAAGAAGTCCTGCCCCCCCCTCACCCAAAAGTACAAGACGGAGGGGCGGTAGGGGCCGTGAGAACTGTCACTGAACCAGAACAGAGCGACCATGTACCCCGCACTTCTCACGTTAGAAATTTGTAGAAGTGCTTCCCTTATAGGCTCAGCCAGTCCCAAATCCAAGTTTCATCCCCCCACTGTTTATTAGATTAATAAAAGATGTTTGCTGTTAATCACTGTTTCGGTCATGTCTTTCCTGTCAGAGGATTTTTCGGTGTATGGGGTGGACAGGGGTTTCATACTTGCACGGTATAGCCTACAGTACCATGGTACAGACTTGGGGAAAGGATCAACTGCAGGGCACACACACACTGCAGTCAGTAGGCACCAGGGTCATTCTGTGTTGTGTATGCTGCCCCTGGTCATTCCGTAATGTGTATGCTTGTCCAGGGTCCTAGCGCCTGCCACGCCATTAATGTAAAGGCAGGCTGCCCTTTCCATGCACTTCCAACGAATCAACGAGCCTATCCGCTGCCCTGAGCCCCAACAAGAGCCCTCATCCACGGACAGATACTCACCCTTCTCCCACACCCATCACCCCTTCCTACGCACAAACCCGCAGCCCACTGCCGTCATCCAAACCCCTATGCAAAGAAGGCACCACTCGCCCCTTCCTGCAAACCCTCCCCTTCATGCAGAATTACTTTCAGCCATCACCCACCCCAGAGACCTATGTAGGAGCAGGAGGATGTCAGTCCTCTATGGAGGAAGTGATCTGTACGTCAGTGCACACCATGCCCAGCACAGTATGCGTCCATGTTTCAACACCAGAACAGAAATGCAAAGTAAAACAAAGATTTATTAATAATTAGTGTAACAATTACTTTGCTTTAAAACGTGCTTTGGAAGTGGGGGAAACTTGGAGAACGCGGCATGTAGCCGCAGATCGAAATCGACACAAACAGACACAGGCCCAGGGTCAGTTTCTCTTGAAAGCAAGTGGAGAGTCATAGGTTACCCTGATCTCCGAGGAAACTTGCTTTCAAAGCCTCCCGGATACACAGTGCTTCCCGCTGGGATATTCTCTCGGCACGGGTGTCTGGCTGAGCGTAAACTGCAGCCAGGCGATTTGCCTCAACCTCCCATCCGGACAAAAAGGCCTCGCCCTTGCTCTCACACAGATTGTGCAGCACACAGCAAGCAGCAATAACTACAGGGATATTCTTTTCGCTGATGTCCGAGCGAGTCAGTAAGCTCCGCCATCTCCCCTTGAGACGTCCGAAAGCACACTCCACCACCATTCTGCACTTGCTCAGCCGGTAGTTGAAGAGTTCCTTCTCTCTGTCCAGGGCGCCTGTATAGGGCTTCATGAGCCAGGGCATTAGCGGGTAGGCTGGGTCCCCGAGGATCACTGTAGGCATCTGCACATCCCCAACCATTATTTTGTGGTCCGGGAAGAAAGTACCTGCCTGGAGGAGTCTAAAGAGACCAGAGCTCCTGAACACACGCGCGTCATGAACCTTGCCCGCCCACCTGACGTTGATGTTGGTAAAACGTCCCCTATGGTCCACCAGTCCTTGCAGCACCATGGAAAAGTAGCCCTTTCGGTTAATGTACTCGCTGGCCTGGTGGGCTGGTGCCAGGATAGGGATGTGAGTCCCATCTATAGCCCCACCGCAGTTTGGGAATCCCATCGCGCGGCCGTCTATGATGACCTGAACGTTTCCCAGGTTCACTACCTTTGAGAGCAGTTGCTCAACGATTGCGTGGGCTACTTGAATCACAGCAACCCCCACGGTAGATTTGCCCACGCCAAAGTGGTTCGCTACTGACCGGTAGCTGTCTGGCGTGGCAAGTTTCCAGAGGGCTATGGCCACTCGCTTCTGCACACTCACGGCTGCTCGCATCCGGGTGTCCTGGTGCTTCAGGGCAGGGGCCAGCAAGTCACAGAGTTCAAGGAAAGTGCCCTTACGCATCCTGAAGTTTCGCAGCCACTGTGATTCGTCCCAGACCTGCAGCACTATGCGGTCCCACCAGTCCATGCTTGTTTCCCGGGCCCAGAATCGCCGTTCCACACCATGAACTTGACCCATTGCCACCATGATCTCCACTGCGCGGCGTACCCTGCTTTCTGAGAGGTCTGCGCCACTCTCCTCACCGCGCTGCCGGAGCCTCCTCGCCCGATTTCTCAGCAGCTGACTGTGGAAGAGGTGGACGATAAGGTGCGAGGAGTTGACAACGGCCATAAGTGCAGCGATGATCGCAGCGGGCTCCATGCTCGCAGTGCTGTGGCGTACGCGCTGAAACTGACAAGACAAGGGCGCGAACAGATTTCCCGCCGGTGCTTTCAGGGAGGGAGGGCGGTTGTGAGTGACGATTGAATGATGACAGTTACCCCAAACCACCCTCAACACATTTTTCCCCCAGCAGGCATTGCGAGCTCTACCCAGCATTCCAATGGGCAGCGGGGACTGCGGGAACTGTGGGATAGGTTCCCACAGTGCCCCGCTTCCAAAGTTGACGCTGGCCCCGTTACTGTGGACTCAGAAATTCGAATTAGTGTATTTACTGTGGATACACAAATTCGACTTCGTAAGGTCGAATCCACAAATTCGACTTAATTGGATTCGAAATAGTCTGGTAGTGTAGACAAGGCCTAAGATTGTAATTCCCACATCCCACAAACGATTACAGCATATAATCTGATGAGGTTCAACAAGGACAAGTGCAGAGTCATGCATTTAGGACGGAAGAATCCCATGCACTGCTACAGACTAGGGACCGAGTGTCTAGGCAGCAGTTCTGCAGAAAAGGACCTAAAGGTTACAGTGGACAAGAAGCTGGTTATAAATCAACAGTGTGCCCTTGTTGCCAAGAAGGCTAATGGCATTTTGGGCTGTATAAGTAGGGACATTGCCAGCAGATTGAGGGATGTGATCATTCCCCTCTATTTGACATTGATGGGGCCTCATTTGGAGTACTGTGTCCAGTTTTGGACCTCACACTACAAAAAGGGTGTGGAAAAATTGGAAAGAGTCCAGCGGAGGGCAACAAAATGATTAGGGGGCTGGAACACATGACTTATGAGGAGAGGCTGAAGGAACTGGGATTGTTTTGTCTGCAGAAGAGAAGAGTGAGGGGGGGATTTGATAGCTGCTTTCAACTACCTGAAAGGGGGTTCCAAAGAGGATGGATCTAGACTGTTCTCAGTGGAGGCAGATGACAGAACAAGGAGTAATGGTCTCAAGTTGTAGTGGGGGAGGTCTAGGTTAGATATTAGGAAACACTATTTCACTAGGAGGATGGTGAAGCACATGAATGGGTTACCTAGGGAGGTGGTTGAATCTCCATCCTTAGAGGTTTTTAAGGCCCTGCTTGACAAAGCCCTGGCTGGTATGATTTAGTTGGGAATTGGTCCTGCTTTGAGCAGGGGGTTGGACTAGATGACCTCAGGAGGTCTCTTCCAGTCCTAATCTTCCATGATTCTATGACCTGGCAAACTTGTACTAATATCCAGTGGTTTAAGATATTGCTTGTAGTTGCCCCTCTGGTCACAGGCTCACAGCAGTGTTGCAAAAAATACAGTCTTAGCCAGCTAAGACAGACTCTTCTCAAGCTACATCTACACTACACACCACAGTGAGCAGCATACTGCATCCACACTGTGATATGTGGCTACACGTGTCAGTGAAAGACTGATGCAGGGGATGCAGCAAGGAAAAGCTTCAGCTGCTCCCCACTGCTAATGCCTTTCACTGAGGTGAGGAAAGGCTCTGGCAGGCAGTGGGGAAAGGCTGAGCTCTGGCATGGTACGGCTCCAGTAGTAGGGAGCTTCCCTGCTCCCCTCCTTCTGTGAAGCCTTTCCTTTGGTGGAAAAGGGATCCAGGAGCAAGAAGCCAGAAGCATTCTGCAGTATAGACACACTCCTAGACAGAAGGCGAAAGGAAAGAGAGAGGAAAAAAGATAGAAGGCAAGGAAAGAAAAGGATACATGAGGAGGGGGTGTTAAAGTTGTGCTCAGCCCCTGCAGCCTCAGGATGGAGCTTGTCAGAACAGATGGAATCTTCAGAGAACTTCGCTGCCAAACTGTAACTAGTCTTTATTGTGCATGTGAAAACATATGACTTTCAGAAGCTCATAACGTGGCTGAATGTGTGCAGACTTGACCTTAGGGCACCCATATTGCTGGTGAGTGCCTGGTTGGACCTAATAGGCTTACTCCAGTTGTGAGATCAACTGTGGGAAAGTGAATAAAAGTTTATATAATCACCTTAAAATGATGATGGGAAAAGGTAAAAGAGGAAAACAAAAACCTGGTCTAGCCCAAATAAAAAATCTTCTGATAAAATTCAAGGACGGTTAAAATCATAACATCATAGAAATATATGGCAGGAAGTGATGCCACGAGTTCATCCCCACTGTGCTGCGAAAGGTTTAAGTAAGTCTAAACCATCCCAGACAGGTTTTTGGACTAATCCAGTCTTTTATCTCCCTTTTGTACCTTTTCCCATCAGCATTTATTATTTTCATGGAGCTGGCCAAAGACTCATCCTTAACACCAGGGCAACTCCCTCTACCAAATTTAAGGCCCTTACTCTAGAGCAGTGGTTCCCAAACTGGGGGGTTGCGAAATGTTACAGGGGGTTCTCTGTGAAAAATTCCCTAATGGCGGACAGAGCTGTCCCTAGGAAGCCCGGGCAGCCAGGGGCCAGCCGCCCGGAGCCCCTGCACTTCCAAGAACTAAACAGATCAAAGCATATCTATTACACTGAGGAGATTTAAACTTCAAGACTCATAAGAAATGGAAAGGGGGGTGGATATTTTTTGCTGTTTTTAAAATCAAATAGGCAGCTAGTATTGTTTTTTAAATTATTATGAAGAACAAGTTTAAACTTTGTTGTAATATGCATTGTTTGCCAGGACTGCTCAAGCCTTGAATGGTTGTGTAGGAGAAACTCCTTGAGCTGGCTTCTTAAATATCTTCATGCTGTTTCAAAGTGATACAAGCTACAAAAGTGAGATCTTGGAAGAATGTTGCCATTTTCAAAATGTAATAAAAATACTGTAATGATAAATAATTAATAATAGTGTGTAATAAGCATGTCGTAAAAACTAATTTTATATTTCCAAGATCACTGCTTTTATAATTTATACTCAGGTAAAGGAGAAAATACCTGGAAATATTCATTTTTAGGAGGGAGTTCGCAAGACTTGACATTTTGTTGAAAGGGGTTCACAGGTTCTTAAAGTTTGGGAACTACTGCTCTAAAGCATGGATGTGCTGAGCTTGTTTGTGAAATGGTTGCAAGATTATATTTTTCACATGAGCAAAACCATGTGTATTCCCTAATTTTGTTCTCAGAAATATCTGAGCCATTCTAGCTGAAACTGTCAAGAATCAAAGAACAAAAGTATGAAAGAAAGAATCAGCCAGAGGCAGACAAATGGCATGGAAAATTTCAACCCCAAAGGTTAAAGGTTGGTAGAGTTATAAGTAACTTAAAAGCAGGTCTTATAATGGAAAGTTTTAGACAACTTAACTCAGTGTTACCAACTCTTGTGATTTTATTACAAGGATTGATGGTTAGTGGTTTTTTTTTTTAAAGACCCAGTTCCTGGAGGCATTTGACTGAGTGATAATCTCAGCTTTCATTTAAAAAAAAAAGTTTATAGCAATCATGGTTCCAGGAAAAGCTTGAAAATGTGACCCAGAAAACTCAGAAACCAGAAAGCAAGCAAAAGAACCTAAAATAATCTTATGATTTTGGGGGGCTCAACTTCTGATTTTCTAACCCTTGGGCCTGGCAATACCATTAATTACAGTACAACCTAGATGGAGTTACTATAAGGTGTTTGCAAAACTGGTTGGAAAACCGTTCCCAGAGAGTAGTTACCAATGATTCACAGTCATTCTGGAAGGGCATAATGAGTGGGGTCCCATAGGGATCAGTTCTGGGTCCGGTTCTGTTCAATATCTTTATCAATGATTTAGATAATGGCATAGAGAGAACACTTATAAAGTTTGTGGATGATACCAAGCTGGGAGGGGTTGCAAGTGCTTTGGAGGATAGGATTAAAATGCAAAATGATCTGGACAAATTGGAGAAATTGTCTGAAGTAAATAGGATGAAATTCAATAAGGACAAATGTAAAATACTCTATTTAGGAAGGAACAACCAGTTGCACACATACAAAATGGGAAATGACTGCCTAGAAAGGAGTACTGCAGAAAGGGATCTGGGGGTCATAGTGGACCACAAGCTAAATAAGAGTCAAAACTGTAGTGATGTTGCAAAAAAAGCAAACATAATTCTGGAATGTATTAGTAGGAGTGTTGTAAACAAGACACAATAAGTAATACTTCCACTTTACTCTGTGCTGATTAGGCATCACGTGGAGTGCTGTGTCCAGTTCTGGGCGCTACATTTCAGGAAAGATGTAGACAAATTGGAGAGAGTCCAGAGAAGAGCAACAAAAATGATTAAAGGTTTGTCAACATCCCTATGGTGGGAAGAACATCTCAACTGCCCAACACTGTGGCCTTTAATTTCAAAAGGGGGAACTATACAAAAATGAGGGGGTTAGTTAGACAAAAGTTAAAAGGTACAGTGACTAAAGTGAAAGTGAAGTTGCGTGGGCCCTTTTTAAAGACACCATAATAGAGGCCCAACTTCAATGTATACCCCAAATTAAGAAAAACAGTAAAAGAACTAAAAAAGAGCCACCGTGGCTTAACAACCATGTAAAAGAAGCAGTGAGAGATAAAAAGACTTCCTTTAAAAAGTGGAAGTCAAATCCTAGTGAGGCAAATAGAAAGGAGCACAAACACTGCCAACTTAAGTGCAAGAATGTAATAAGAAAAGCCAAAGAGGAGTTTGAAGAACAGCTAGCCACAAACTCCAAAGGTAATAACAAAATGCTTTTTAAGTACATCAGAAGCAGGAAGCCTGCTAACAACCAGTGGGGCCCCTTGACGATGAAAATACAAAAGGAGCGCTTAAAGATGATAAAGTCATTGCGGAGAAACTAAATGGATTCTTTGCTTCAGTCTTCACGGCTGAGGATGTTAGGGAGATTCCCGAACCTGAGCTGGCTTTTGCAGGTGACAAATCTGAGGAACTGTCACAGATTGAAGTAACACTAGAGGAGGTTTTGGAATTAATTGATAAACTCAACATTAACAAGTCACTGGGACCAGATGGCATTCACCCAAGAGTTCTGAAAGAACTCAAATGTGAAGTTGCGGAACTATTAACTAAGGTTTGTAACCTGTCCTTTAAATCGGCTTCGGTACCCAACGACTGGAAGTTAGCTAATGTAACGCCAATATTTAAAAAGGGCTCTAGGGGTGATCCCGGCAATTACAGACCAGTAAGTCTAACGTCGGTACCGGGCAAATTAGATGAAACAATAGTAAAGAATAAAATTCTCAGAGACATAGAAAAACATAAACTCTTGAGCAATAGTCAACATGGTTTCTGTAAAGGGAAATCATGTCTTACTAATCTATTAGAGTTCTTTGAGGGGGTCAACAAACATGTGGACAAGGGGGATCCGGTGGACATAGTGTACTTAGATTTCCAGAAAGCCTTTGACAAGGTCCCTCACCAAAGGCTCTTACATAAATTAAGCTGTCATGGGATAAAAGGAAAGGTCCTTTCATGGATTGAGAACTGGTTAAAGGACAGGAAGCAAAGGGTAGGAATTAATGGTAAATTCTCAGAATGGAGAGGGGTAACTAGTGGTGTTCCCCAAGGGTCAGTCCTAGGACCAATCCTATTCAATTTATTCATAAATGACCTGGAGAAAGGGGTAAACAGTGAGGTGGCAAAGTTTGCAGATGATACTAAATTACTCAAGATAGTTAAGACCAAAGCAGATTGTGAAGAACTTCAAAAAGATCTCACAAAACTAAGTGATTGGGCAACAAAATGGCAAATGAAATGTAATGTGGATAAATGTAAAGTAATGCACATTGGAAAAAATAACCCCAACTATACATACAACATGATGGGGGCTAATTTAGCTACAACGAGTCAGGGAAAAGATCTTGGAGTTATCGTGGATAGTTCTCTGAAGATGTCCACGCAGTGTGCAGAGGCGGTCAAAAAATCAAACAGGATGTTAGGAATCATTAAAAAGGGGATAGAGAATAAGACTGAGAATATATTATTGCCCTTATATAAATCCATGGTACGCCCACATCTCGAACACTGTGTACAGATGTGGTCTCCTCACCTCAAAAAAGATATTCTAGCACTAGAAAAGGTTCAGAAAAGAGCAACTAAAATGATTAGGGGTTTAGAGAGGGTACCATATGAGAAAAGATAAAAGAGGCTAGGACTCTTCAGTTTGGAAAAGAGAAGACTAAGGGGGGACATGATAGAGGTATATAAAATCATGAGTGATGTTGAGAAAGTGGATAAGGAAAAGTTATTTACTTATTCCCATAATACAAGAACTAGGGGTCACCAAATGAAATTAATAGGCAGCAGGTTTAAAACAAATAAAAGGAAGTTCTTCTTCACGCAGCGCACAGTCAACTTGTGGAACTCCTTACCTGAGGAGGTTGTGAAGGCTAGGACTATAACAATGTTTAAAAGAGGACTGGATAAATTCATGGTGGCTAAGTCCATAAATGGCTATTAGCCAGGATGGGTAAGAATGGTGTCCCTAGCCTCTGTTCGTCAGAGGATGGAGATGGATGGCAGGAGAGAGATCACTTGATCATTGCCTGTTAGGTTCACTCCCTCAGGGGCACCTGGCATTGGCCACTGTCGGTAGACAGATTCTGGGCTAGATGGACCTTTGGTCTGACCCGGTACGGCCTTTCTTATGTTCTTATGTTCTTATGTTCTTAAGGTTTAGAAAACATGAGGGAAGACTGAAAAAATTGGGATTGTTTAGTCTGGAGAAGAGAAGACTGAGATGGGACATGATAACAGTTTTCAAGTACGTAAAATGTTATTATAAGGAGGAGGGAGAAAAATTGTTTTTCTTAACAACTGAGGATAGGATAAGAAGCAATGGGCTTAAATTGCAGCAAGGGAGGTTTAGGTTGGACATTAGGAAAAACTTCCTAATTGCCAGGGTGGCTTAGCACTAGAATAAATTGCCTAAGGGGGTTGTGGTATCTCCATCATTGGAGATTTTTAAGAGAAGTTTAAACAAACACCTGTCAGAAATGGTCTAGATAATATGTATTCCTGCCATGAGTGCAGGGGACTGGACTAGATGACCTCTCAAGGTCCCTTCCAGTTCTATGATTCTATGATTCTATGTTGCTACTAGATTAGCCTAGTGTGTGTATATGTGCATATTCATTCTCACTAGTCCCCTGCTTGGGCATATCTGTACACTAAATTTAAGAACAATATTTTTTCTTTAGCCCTTTCTAATTAGCAGTCTTCACAGAAAACAGCAACTTTGTAATTCTACCAGTGATTTATAATTTCTATGAACCCTCATTGCAATCCTACATTCCAAATCCTCATTTAAAATGAACTATCATAATTATATGATAATTTCATTTCAAATCTGCAGGGAACAGTTCCTCAATATAAGCATGAAAAAATGTAATGAGAAGCTTAATTATACTAATAATATCATTAAATCCTAATAAGGATAAAAATGGTTGAATTCATTTTATATATATATGGATAGTTATGAAATATAATAAAGCACACACACACATATCTATATAATGACATCATAATCATTTCTTGAATATCAGGAAAAATGAGATGTTTTATTTTCCCTGTTGATAACCTGTGTGTCTGTGAGATGTTAATTTCACTTTTGTTTGTGAATATAATAAAAAAAATTTAAACACTAAAATATACAAGAAATGCAAAATATATATTGTTTACAAAGATACAGTGTAATTAAAGTAACATCCCTCAGTACTCACTGTGTTTTTATAACAATGAATAATACTTTTCATCTGGTAGATCTCAAAGTTCTTTCCAAATGTAATCAAGTATTATTGACCCCTTTTTATGGATGCAAACAGCAGCACAGACAGTTGAAGTGACTTCACCAAGGCCACACATGAGGCCATTTGCAAAGTCAGGAGTAGAAAAGACGGTTACTCACCTTTGTAACTGTTGTTCTTCGAGATGTGTTGCTCATATCCATTCCAATTAGGTGTGCGCGCGCCGTGTGCACGTTCGTCGGAAGATTTTTACCCTAGCAATGCTCGGAGGGTCAGCTGGGTCGCCCCCTGGAGTGGCACCATTATGGCACCGGATATATACCCCTGCCGACCCAACGGCTCTTCAGTTCCTTCTTGCTGGCTATTCCGACAGAGGGGAAGGAGGGCAGGTTTGGAATGGATATGAGCAACACATCTCGAAGAACAACAGTTACAAAGGTGAGTAACCGTCTTTTCTTCTTCGAGTGCTTGCTCATATCGATTTCAATTAGGTGATTCCCAAGCCTTACCTAGGTGGTGGGGTCGGAGTGAGATGTTGCAGAATGCAAAACTGCTGAGCCAAATGCTGCATCATCTCTGGACTGTTGAACCAATGCGTAATGTGAGACAAAGGTGTGAATCCATGACCAGGTAGCTGCCCGACATATTTCCTGGATGGGAACATGGGCCAGGAAGGTGGCAGATGAAGCTTGAGCCCGAGTAGAATGGGCGGTGAGGTGGCTAGCCGGAACGTGAGCCAAATCATAGCATGTGCGGATGCAGGATTTTACCCAAGATGAAATTCGTTGGGATGAGACCGGTAGGCCTTTCATCCGGTCTAACACAGCTACAAAGAGCTGAGGTGACCTTCGGAAGGGTTTTGTTCTCTCGATATAAAAGGTGAGAGCCCTGTGAATGTTTAGGGTGTGCAGCTTTTGTTCCCGACGCGATGGGTGCGGCTTCGGGAAAAAGACTGGGAGGAAGATGTCTTGATTGACATGAAAGGTGGACACCACCTTAGGGAGGAAGGAGGGGTGTGGTCGCAGCTGTACCTTGTCCTTATGGAATACTGTATACGGGGGGGTCCGCTGTCAAGGCCCGAAGCTCAGATACTCGTCTTGCCAAAGTAATAGCGACAAGTAAGGCTGTCTTCCAGGAAAGATACAGCAGCGAGCAGGTTACCAGTGGTTCGAAAGTATCACCCATAAGCTTGGCTAGCACCAGGCTGAGATTCCAAGTAGAGGTCAGGCATCTGACTTGAGGGTACAAAGTTCCAATCCCTTGAGGAACGTTGAAACTTGGGGTGTGAGAGAAGATTGATTGGCCATTTTCCCCTGGGTGGAAGGCGGAGATGGCTGCCAGATGCACCTTTATGGAAGAGACTGCTAGGCCCTGTTCTTTCAGGGACCAGAGGTAGTCCAGGACAGTAGGAACGGACACTTGCCTGGGGATGGAGTTACGCTGAGTGCACCAGCAGGAGAAATGCTTCCACTTGGCCAGATATGTCATCCTAGTGGAAGGTTCCTACTGCCCAAGAGCACCTGTTGGACCGAGGCAGAGCAACGCAACTCAGACTGGCTCAACCACGCAGCAACCATGCTGTGAGATGAAGAGACTGCAGGTCTGGATGGCGAAGCCTGCCGAAGTCCTGTGTTATGAGATCCGGCCAGAGTGGCAGGGAAATTTGATCTGCCACTGAGAGGTCAAACAACATGGTGTACCAGTGCTGCCTCGGCCACCCTGGAGCAATCAGGATCAGGTGGGCACTGTCCCTGCGGAGCTTGAGTAGGACTCTGTGGACGAGCGGAAACGGTGGGAAGGCATAGAGTAGATGCCTCTTCCACGGGATCAGGAATGCGTCTGAGAGGGAGCCCGGGGAGCGTCCCTGGAAGGAGCAGAACACCTGGCTTTCCTATTCTCTCGCTAGGCAAAGAGGTCTATGTGGGGAAACTCCCACTTCTGGAAAACAGAATGGATGACGTCCGGACGAATCGACCACTCGTGAGACAGGAAGGATCTGCTGAGGTGATCCGCCAGAGTGTTCTGGACTCCTGGGAGAAAAGACGCTACCAAATCGATCGAGTGGGCTATGCAAAAGTCCCAGAGGTGGACGGCTTCTTGACAAAGGAGGGAGGAGCGTGCTCTGCCCTGCTTGTTTATGTAAAACATGGCCGTTGTGTTGTCCGTGAACACTGATACACAACGGCCTTGGAGATGGTCTCGAAACACCTGGCATACTAGACGGACCGCTCTCAGCTCCTGCACATTGATGTGTATGGCCAGCTCTTGAGGTGACCAGAGGCCTTGAGTGCGAAGGCCCTCGAGGTGGGCACCCCAACCCAGAGATGATGCGTCTGTGGTTAGGGCCATCGAGAGTTGCGGTGGGTGGAATGGCATCCCTGCACAGACTAGAGTGGGGTTTAGCCACCAAGTTAGGGAGACCAGAACCTTCTGGGGAATAGTGAGCACCAAGTCCAGGCTGTCTCTGTGTGGTTGGTATATTGAAGCAAGCCAGGTTTGAAAGGGACGGAGGTGTAGCCTCGCGTGCTTGGTCACGAAGGTGCAGGAGGCCATGTGACTTACTAGGCTGAGGCAGGTGCGCACCGACGTTGTCGGGAAGGTTTGAAGACCTCGAATAATTGAAGCCATTGCTTGAAAACGCGACTGCAGGAGGCAGGCTCTGGCTAGATTGGAGTCCAGAACCGCTCCGATGAAGTCTATTCTCTGTGCGGGTGTTAGAGTAGACTTCTCTGTGTTGATCATCAGGCCTAGGCTCTCAAAGAGGTCTTTGACGATGTGCAGGTGCTGCGACACTTGTAACTGGGAAGTCCCTCGAATGAGCCAATCGTCGAGATACAGGTAAACGGGTACCCAATGACACCAGAGGGAGGCGGCGACTACAGCCATGCATTTTGTGAACACACGCGGAGCCGTAGAAAGGCCAAACGGAAGTACAGTGAACTGAAAGTATGGATGGTTGACCACAAAACGGAGGTACCGTCTGTGTGGTGGGTAAATTGTGATGTGGAAATACGCGTCCTTCATATCGAGGGTGGCATACCAGTCTCCCGGATCCAGGGATGGGATAAAGGTCTCCAGGGTTACCATGCGGAACTTCAGCTTTATCATGAATTTGTTGAGTTCTCGCAGGTCTAGGATCGGTCGTAGACCTCCCTTTGCCTTGGGGATTAGGAAGTAGCGGGAATAAAACCCCTTGCCCCTCATGTCTTTTGGCATCTCCTCTATGGTTCCCATGGCTAGGAGTGACTGGACCTCTTGTAAGAGGAATTGCTCGTGAGAGGGGTCCCTGAAGAGGGACGGGGAGGGAGGGTGGAAAGGCGGGGTTAAAACAAATTGGAGGTGGTATCCCACTTCCACCGTGCGCAGGACCCAACGATCTGAAGTTAGCTGGGACCAGGCAGGGAGGAATTGGGAGAGGCGGTTGAAAAAGGGAGGAGAAGGATCCGGTAGAGCAACTAGTGGGCCGCCCTCGGGCGTCCCATCAAAAGTTCTGCTTGGGCCCCGCTGGTGGTTTAGGGGCGCCTGATTTTGACCTCCTTGAGGGCCAGACTGCCTCCGACGATTCCCTCTACCACGCCTTCTGCTAAAGTCCTGACGCAGCCTAGGCAGGGTGTAAGGGTGGTGTGGCTGGGGACAGAAGGTCCTGCGTTGGGTCACTGGTGTGTGCATACCCAGCGAGCGCATTATAACGCGATTGTCCTTCAGACTTTGCAGTCTGGGGTCAGTCTTATCTGAGAACAGGCCCTGACCTTCAAAGGGCAAATCCTGAATAGTTTGTTGTAATCAGGGGGAAGGCCTGATACCTGGAGCCAGGAGATACGCCTCATTGTCACTCCTGATGCCAGAGTTCTGGCTGCAGAGTCCGCTGCATCCAGAGAGGCTTGGAGGGAGGTTCTTGCTACCTTTTTACCCTCTTCAAGTAAGGCCGTAAATTCTTGATGGGACTCCTGGGGAAGAAGCTCTGTAAACTTCCCCAAGGACACCCACGTGTTAAAGTTATATCTACTTAGGAGGGCTTGTTGGTTTGCCACCCTAAGTTGGAGGCCTCCGGCCAAGTATATTTTGTGGCCTAGGAGGTCCATGCTCCTAGCCTCCTTTGACTTAGGAGCCGGGGCTTGCTGGCCATGACGCTCCCTTTCGTTCACCGATTACACCACTAAAGAGCAAGGAGATGGGTGAATGTAGAGATATTCATACCCCTTGAGGGGACCATATATTTTCTCTCTACTCCCCTTGCTGTAGGTGGAATCGAGGCTGGGGATTGCCAAATGGTGTCCGCATTAGCTTGTATGGTGCGGATAAATGGAAGGGCCACTCTAGTAGGTGCATCAGCTGATAGGATGTCCATGACAGGGTCCTCTATTTCAGGGACCTCCTCCACCTGTAAGTTCATATTCTGAGCCACTCGTCTCAAAAGGTCTTGATGGGCTCTGAGATCAATTGGTGGAGGGCCTGAGGAGGATGTTCCCACCACCGCCTCATCAGGCGAGGAGGAGGAGGAGAGGCCTGGGACCAGGGGGTCCTGTGGGGGCTCCTGTACTTGAGGAGTGTCATCTGCGTCAGGTGGAACCTGGGTGTCTGCAGATGGTATCGGAGCCTCATCCGTGCCTGTAGGGGCGGGGCAGCTTACTGTCGCCTCTGGTACCCGGTGTTCTGACGGGACCGACCGTGGAGCCACTGATGGAGCACCTTGGGCTTGGTGGTATGCCCACAGTGTCCAGAAGGACCAGTGATGAGGCCCTTGCTCGTGGCTCTGGCTCTCTGGAAATATATGGCTGGTGACGTCAGAGTCACGCTCCTGAGGACAGGATGCGCTACCAGTCTGCGATGACACCAATGTGTGTCTCGAAGGCCACGGCAGTGCCGATAGACCCTGAGAGAGTGCCACTGTTCTGGATGCTCGATCCCGGGGCGGTACCGGGGAGTGGTACCGGGAGCTATAACGGTACCGCGAGCGAGACCGGGACCTTCTACCGTAGCGGTGCCGGGAGGTCGACCGGGATCTCGAGTCCCTTCGTCTGGAGCGACTGTGGGATACATGGTGCCGAGAGCGGTGCCATGAGTCGGATCGGTACCGGGAGTATCTGGCCTCAAGATGTCGAACGGTGCCGTGAGTGCGACCGGTACCATGATGGAGAGCGGTGCCGGGACTGCGAGCGGCGCCGGGAGTGGGAATGGCATGATCGAGAGCGTCTGTGAGACCGTGATCTTGAACAACATCTCTCTGTTGGACCAACGGAAGGTGGCCTTATTAGGGCCGGTTTCCCGATGGATTGTATGACCCACACCGGCGGTGCCGGGGGTTGAGGCCGTGTCAACTCTGTCATGGCGATGAGCTCCCTTGCCGTGCAGAAGGTCTCCGGTGTAGAAGGGAGGGCAAGCTCAACCACAGCATGAGCCGCGGAGCTGTCAGGCACCGGACTCAACGGCCCTTGTGGGACCGGAATCAACAGTGCCGCGCTCGGTGGAGCCGCAATCGGCGGTGCCACAGTCGATGGTGCCACGGCAGATGATGGTGCCGGACGAATCGTCTTCGAAGAGCGCTCCTTCTGTGGAGCTGAAGCAGCTGGAGCGCTATGTTGCTTCCTGGGTCTCGGGGACAGTGAGCGGTGCCGAGCAGATGTCGGTGCCGGTAAGGGTCTGTGCCAGGGCTCGTTCTCGGTACCGGAGCGGTCCGGGGCCGAAGGGGCGCTCCTTACAGAAGCAGTCTCTTGGGCGCTCGGTACCAATGCAGCAGGACTAAGTGCCGACTCCGTGAGGAGCTGTTTCAATCGAAAGTCCTGCTTCTTCTTCGTCCTTGGTTTAAACGACTTGCAGATGCGGCACTTAGCGGTAAGGTGGGATTCCCTAGGCACTTGAGGCAGGAGTCATGGGGATCCCCTTTTGGCATCGGCTTTTGGCACGCCAAGCATGGTTTGAATCCTTGGGCATGGGCCCGTACCGGGGTGGAGGAAAGGGGCTAATCCCCGATCCCCCCTTAAACTATATACACTAACTATAAATACAACAACTAATACTAACTATAACTACAAGAACTCGAACTATACACACAATAAACAGCAAAGAACTACGAGTAGCTAGGGACGTGGAGATCAGCAAAGCCGCGCTCCACAGTTCCAACGACCGTCACGGGCGGTAAGAAGGAACTGAAGGACCGTTGGGTCGGCAGGGGTATATATCCGACGCTATAACAGCGCCACTCCAGGGGGCGACCCAGCCAACCCACCGAGTGTTGCTAGGGTAAAAATCTTCCGATGACCGTGCACGCGGCATGCGCACACCTAATTGGAATCGATATGAGCAAGCACTTGAAGAAGAACACAGATTTCCTCTCTAAAGCACTGTTCCTGCAATAGTCTCTGTACAGGCTGATCCCTGCACAGATGAGGACTCCTGGCACAGTTAGCAGTACGAAGTCTTATTCTCTTGTATCTGGCAGAGGTTAGAAGTATGCATTGACTCCAGCCACCACTTTTATATCTAGAAAAGCACTTGAAAGGGAAATGTATTAGGTTATGGTACAGTGTAAACGTATGTGTCTGGGGCTCAACCCTCCCCGGAGAGGAGGGGAGCCACACCGGCCTGCTGCTCTTAGTCGCGTCCTGTCCCGACTCTTCAAAGCTGAGCAACAGTGTATACGGTCACTTAGGGGCTCAGGCCTTCTGCTGCAAGGCTGAGCAACAAACAGTTAGTATAGAGGCCCAGGCCCTGGATCAGGGTGGGGCAACAACAGTCAGAGCTCAGGCCCTCTGGTGCAGGGGCTGAGCAACAATACAACAGTCTAGGGAGCTCAGTCCCTCTGGTGCAGGGGCTGAACAACAATAGAAACAGTTTAGGGAGCTCAGGCCCTCTGGAGCAGGGGCTGAGCAACAATAGAAACAGTCTAGGGAGCTCAGGCCCTCTGAAGCAGGGGCTGAGCAACAAACAGTCAGTCTAGAGGCCCAGGCCCTGGATCAGGGCGGGGCAACAACAGTCAGGGCTCAGGCCCTCTGGTGCAGGGGCTGAGCAACAACACAAACAGTTCAGCATACAGGCCCAGGCCCAGAATCAGGGTGGGGCAACAAACAGTTAGGGCTCAGGCCCTTGGGCAGGGCTGAGCAGACAAACGGTTTAGGATACAGGCCCAGACCTTTATGCCTGAGCGTTGGGTGAGGGGGAAGGCTGCCACCCATGAGTAGGGTGGCAGGGGGGATGCAGGCCCACCCACTCCACTGCGTCCCAGCCCGGGGCCCTAGCAGCGGCTACCACCACTGACGGTCAGTGGGGATCCTGACCGCAACACACTGACATGGGCACTGGTTGATCTGCAGCCTGACTGGGGTCGGCTGCCCCCGGGCCACTTCCAATTTCCCCCTCTGGGCCTACCTGGTCCGTGGCGTCCGCTCCTGGGAAGTCCAACAGCATGAGCTCCTCGCAGCCCGGGCTGGGGGGTAGATCCGGCAGTTCCTCTGGGAAGTCCGGCCAGGTTTGCTCCGGGTGCTTCTCGGGGTAACAGCAAGGGAGAGGTGGAATCTCCAGCGGCTCCTCCTCGTAGCTGGCGCGGGGAAGCTCTGGCGGGTCCTCCCAGTAGCGGGCGAGGGGAAGCTCCGGCCAGGCAGGGCAACTGCCCTGGGCTCCAGCGGTTTCCCAGTCCCGAGCCCTCTCTGGCAGGTCTGCTCCCAACAGTGGCTGGGCTCCTACTGAGCTCCGCCGGCTGGCTTTTGTACTTCCGGGTCGCCGCCTGACCCTCTGAGGGGCGGGCTCACTGCTCTGTAGCCCCGCCCACTCCAGTGTCCGGGGCTCAACCCTCCCCGGGGAGGAGGGGAGCCACAGCGGCCTGCTACAACAGTCTCTGTAGGGAAGAGGTTAACTTTCATATCTAGATAGGACAAATATTAGAACATGGATGGTAGGGAGCAGAAAGGTAAAGATGATAATAGTGAGTAGGCATTTTCCATCTTTACTGTGACTTCTATGATTCCATTTTACTTTTTGTGTCAGGGGTATGAGGGAGAGAAGGATCTTAAGGAATTTCTCTGCATAGGCTTGGCTCCCTAATAATTTTGACAAAATTTTCATTTTAGGTAAGAAAGGAAAACATTCTGGACTCAATTTTACTCATATCGAGGTCAGCCTTATTGCCTCAATTACATTGGTCCTATTCACTGAAGTCAATGAGGTGGGATGGGTATAACAGAACTGGATTTATGCTGTCATTGCACAATTCTTCACAGGTATGTAAGTGTTCTTGAGGAATGCAGTGGCCAAATCTCTTCATTTATTGAACTCAGAGGCACCTAAAGCTAGCAAAATGGAGAGGAAGTGATTATAATGTTTTCCTTTTTGCATTAAGGGACAATTTACAAATAATGGAAGTCTATCTGAATATTCAGATGGCTCCTGAATAGAGAATGGCACAGATGTCCTCCTGATAAACTATTACTTAGTTAATATCAATGTTTCCCTACCTTCGCATTCCAAATCCAAGTACTTTTCAGCAGCTATTTGTAAATAGCACATTCCTGAATACTCAGCCTGGCTGGTGACAAATATTTAAATATGGAGTGCATTAGTGTGGCATCAGACATTGTCAATAATGCATGTTCACCACCATTTAATTATTTTGAAAACATCTGTTGAAAAAAAATGTTCCAGAGGGGAATAAGGAAGTCAAGTGCATTAGTGACTAGTTAACCATATTTCATTCTGTAAGATAAAAAAAAGCCTAAAGGGAAGTCCAGTATTCAAGGACATTGAATGAATGCTAAGAATGCCTTTCCCACTTTCTATACATCTGGGTAAATGAAGCAATAGTTCAGCTCAAAATTGTGCAGGTTGGTTTTCTAACAGTTTTTAAAATTATGCAAAAATATTGTGTAAAAATGCTGCAAGATCTTCCATTCTCTTCCCTTTTAATTATTTTGTCATTATACACTTTCCCCTATTGTGGCTGACTCTATGATATTTGTCCTCAGAGTGATTTGTCCTCAGAGTGACACACACACAAACAATTCATTGACTAAGATCACTTAATATTTTAATTTAGTCCCTAAACTTGTCCAAACCAAAATTGGTATAAAGTGTGGGGAGAATATATGTCCCAATTCTCTCTCTCTCTCTCTCCCCGCCCTCTCCCCTCCCCCCGAGACAGAGAGAGAATTGGGACATATATAATCTATCACTTTTGTAGTAATATAATTTTTTTAATTTCCTCAGGTACTGGGGGCTCATGGCCCAGTTTACTGTCATAATGGTCAGCAAGTGATGGTATCGATAGCTGGCAGTCTCGTAGAGCCACTAGAGGAATTCTGTGGAGTTCTGCTGCTGTATGGCTCCTTTTCATCAGCCTCCTTAAAATAGAATCATAGAATATCAGGGCTGGAAGGGACCTCAGGAGGTCATCTAGTCCAACCCCCTGCTCAAAGCAGGACCAAACATAACCTGAGACTTGAGAACACACTGACCTGTAATTTTCAAGGGTTTTTAAAAATAGCCCTGAAGATTTGCTATAAGCCACCATCTTGGAATATATTTTCATTATTTTCAAGTGCCCTTTAACTACAAGTGCACAACTAAATTTTTGCAGATATACTTTTTTCTTGCTGTGATTTTAACATTTGAAAAAATGATATTTAGGCATATAAACTAAATAAACATATAACATTTTGGAAGGAATCTTAACCTGTTTGGCAGAGTTTTGCCACCAAAAATAGCTCTGTACATGTACACCTCCACTGTCTTGTCGGCAAAAGGCAGCTTTTGCTGACAAAACTTTGTAGTGTAGACAAGGCCTTAGTCTGTAATTCAGATTTTCTAGTTTAAGTTCTTCCTACTCATCTATGCATATGGGTAGGAAAGGAGAGATCCCAGGCTGCATCCCTAACCTGCCAGCCAGCAGGTGTATGTGTACACCTAGCAAAGAGCTCTAACAAATTACTTTACAGCAAGGGGGAAACAGGGTCAGAATTCCCCTGGGGCTTGTGGGCCAGCATAGCCCCATACTCAGGCTTGAGCAAGGCTCAATATAGCTGCCAGGAACATATTCCAGAGAGATATTTTTACCGCATGTTATTACAGAGTAAGGAAATTACATTATCTTACTTATACAAAAGAGGATATTTAAAAATGTTATTACAGGTATATGCAATCTTGATCCCTTTTTAAAAACTGAGCACATTGTTTTCAAAAATCAAGTAGGATACTCAATATATAAATATCTAGTTCCAATACTATTCTTTGTTGGACATACCATACATTTTATGCTGATTGTATGTGGTACAATTGCTTATTTTTAGTCATCTGATGGATAACATTCAAGTTTTCTTCTTTTCATCAGAAATTGACATGAGAAATGGGCATACCTTTGGATGAAGATATTCATGTACACTTTGATGTTATCTTGTGTAGCTCATAACCTGAGAGATTAACAAATCCATAGCAAGGAAATTACTGTTAATTTCAATTCTTTACATTATTCCAACAATGAGATGTTTCAGTGTCAGTTTGAATTCGATGGTTTGGAAATGCTTATTCTACAAAAAAGTTGGTGATTTTTTTATCATGTAAAATAAAGGATTAGCTATATAGTTCCTACCATTTTTTCTTGAACACATACTGTTTGTTATTTATCTCAAAACTTGCAGGTCTTTAAAATTAATATTATAACTGAAATAAAAACTACAGTCACCATAGAAAAAAAGTTTCTGCCAAGGAGATCTTTCCATGTATAATCAGTAAAAAAAATGTTTGTATATTTAAGATAATTTAACATCTCTGCAGCCTGGGCAATTATCCTAGTAGCAGGGAACCGAGGCCTACTGGTAAATCTCACCCCCCCCCCACCCCTGTCAGGATTGTTTCTTCGATATCAGGATCTAGATGCATACCATGAGGGTAGAGCTAGGGTTTTATTAAAGGAGGACCAGTACTTCTGTTAATCTAATTTTAAAAACATCAAGGGAAGTGGACGAGAATTAATTGATTTGTTGAGAATTAATTGATTTGTTCCATCCAACCTGATATGTCTTTTTCCGCCCTCTCCTCCTTTGGACTCTTTTAGAGAAACAGGGAAAATCATATACACTGCTTTAGAATAATTTAGTTGTTTCTTATCCCTTATTCAATATTTCTGTTTCTACCTTGAATAAAACCCAGATTTTTTGAACAGTGTGTTAACCACACACACACTACAATACAGATATGTACCTCTACTAAAAAAGCAAAGGGATAATGTAAAATTCTGTCAAGATATCATTAATGAATCAGTTTCTAACACTATAGTGCTGCTGTTAGCTCTCCATGAAAACTTGCTTTGAGAGCTAATGAATAAATATTCTTCAAGAGCATGTGTTATAATGGAAGTCATAAGAGCACAGCACCAAACTACACCTGTTAGCCCAAAACAGTTTAACTGTGGTCTACAAAGATCAGAAGATGGGCTGTCTGCAGATCCCATCCCCTCGCACATCTATCATTGGGTGATTTATTAAGACAGAGGCAGAATAAGATGTAACACACACACACATTTATTATGCCACTAGTTATTAAACTAGACAAGGACCCCCTTCAGACAATAAACACCATAAGCAAGACACACTCGGTTGTTAACAGTTACCAGAGTGTGAAGCTCAGAGCCCTTAAACCCCCTTAACCTATGGATGTAAAACAGAGGAAACCACAATGGGTATTACAATACCATATCCTGAAGACAGGGACACAATGACAAAAACTCAGGATAATGGTGAAAATCAGGGGCGCTGGACACCAAACAGGAACTGGGTATTCTTCTCCCTCTGGACAGGTCCTCTGGAGAACAGGTCTTCTCCCTCTTGGGCAGATCTTCTCCCTCGGATAGGTCTTCAGTGCTTGCCCACGCAGTCTCTGCTTGACCTCGTAGTCCAGTGCAAGTATGCGCTCACTAATGGTGTGTAGCAGTTGAGTGCAAGTATGTTAGTAGGTACCAAGAATCCAAAGTCCTATGAGTCCTGGTTCCTCTGGGGCTCCTGGCAGTTAGCTGAACTGTGTGGGACTTGGGCTGCCACTTAGATGGACAGCCCTGAGTGACAGGCCTGCCACCCACTAAATAACCTGCAGTTGCTAGGCAGATTAAAGCTGTCACATGACTCTAACTGCCCTGACCTTTCCCCTCCTTGATTTGAAAAAGGCAGAAAGGGCACTAAATCATCGGAGGAGAAGGGTATCCAAGATGGAGGCTTAGCTGTCCTTTTACAAATCCAAGATGGACATTACATAAAACAGCACAGGAACAGATTTTACCCAACAAAGCAGTGTAGTGATACAAGTGCAACCTTGATGCAGAAAATGTCATTTCTAGAGCTGGTTGAAAATTTTCAAATGAAAATTCTGTTTGTCAAAAAATGGCATCTTTTCAAACATAAAAATTTCATGAAAAAAATTCATTATTTGAAATTTTCCCATTTTTTTCTCCAGAAAGCTGAACATTTTTCCAGTTTGGGTTTTAATTTTGGGGGGGGGGAGTTTTGATTTTCATATTTTACTTTTTCCTCTTTCTCTCTCTTTTTTCATTTTTCTTTTTCTCCTCTTATTTCTCTTCTAAAGTTGATTTTCCATAAAGGAATAATAAAAAGGGAGGAGTCTGGTAAGGGCAGGGAGGGGGAAAAAGTGAGGCAAGAAATAAAAAAAAACAACCCTGAAATTAAACCATGAGGCAGGTTTATGTCAACCCCCAAATTTTTACAAATGATTTCTTATGAAATCAGCCTTTTTTAAACTTTAAAGAACAGTTTTGACATTTACAAAAATGTTCACAATTTCTGAAAATTGAGAATACATTTAAGAATTTTGCATTCTGTTTGCAATTTGTGCACCTCTTTCAGTTAAAAAAGTACCATATCATAGGCTAATTAAATGGCCTTGATTAAAGTGATATCAACTCCTGCTTCGTTCAATAAATGTGAACTCAAGTTTTTACATTGAATGTCATTTTCCTATTGGCAGTAACTTCAACTCACAGAGTGAGAACCTTAGACTATTGTGACTGATTCATCTTGTTCTAAATTCTTAAAGACTAATGTCTAGGCACATTCTCAATTCCTCTCAAAAATCCTGATGGGAGGATACGAGCTGTAATATGTCAATCCTGTTAACATCCTCCATAAAGGTTCCCTGTACACCAGCAAACCACAATTGCCAACTTTCACGCAGTAAATAAGCACCCCAACTTTTACAATCAGCCAAAAATCAAGTTAATCCGATTTCAAAACAAGGTCAAAACAAGCCAAACTCTAAAATCCCCAAAACTCTATGTGACTAGATTCGCCCAGCATGCAGTCTGGGATGGTGGTGGGCCCGCTGTGCACCCCTGACTCTCTCCCCACATTGACCCTGCTTGCCCCTGTTTGCTGAGAGCCGATCAAAAACAAAGAAGCAACAAGCTACAACAAGCAACAAGCCAAACATGCAACAAGCTACAAGCCAAAAAGTAGCCAACAAGCAACTCACAATCCAATTAAGCCAAAAACAAGCCCAATTTCTGCGTTTTTTTCATGGGTTTAGCATATCTGCAACACACGAGGCAGGTTTATGTGATCCATGCATCCTCCCCATCTGCAGAGTGGGTGCATTAGGGCCTTGGTAGTTACTGCAGCCTCATGGATGAGCCATATCTGACTATCTGAGGTCTGGGGTAGTATGGGAGGAATATTCTTGCCTCCCTTATGGAACTACTCACTATAGACCTTGATATCCAAGCTGTCTGCTGGAATAGAAGACTTGGGGCTAAGAGTGATAATCCATTTAGGTGGGTATCTTTGGAGAAAAGAAAATTACTTCTCTGTAATTCTTATGCTCTAAATATCTTTGTTTCATCTGATTTACATTTACCCACATTCTTCTCCATACAAGTTTTGCAATTTATGTTTTTTAATCTGATTTGTGAATTAGTTGTTATTGGGAATATTTAACTAGAGCTAGAGGAATATTGAAAAGTAATGTTTGGAGACGTTTGTTACAGTTCTGAACAGCTATGAACTTTAACCAAGTCACTTTTGATTCCTTCTTCAAAAACATCCACATGAATAGCTTTGTGTCTGCATAAATATTTGGGGAATGGTTGTTTTCATATTTTTTGTAAAGAGAATGTCACTGCCAAAGAAATTGGTTAAAAATCATACTTTCTTGGTTTTGCACACTTGTTGCAGATTTCATTTGTGTTGGTTTTTGTTTTGTTTTGTTTTGTTTTTAAATTGTTTTCATGAGAACAAGAAGGCAGGGCCCACAGTTGAAAAACTGCTCTTGTGCTGTGAAAATAAGCTGTGCCATTCTAAATATGTTAAAATTTGTTTGAACACTCAGATTCTTTACAAGGAATTTTGTGCATTAGTAATCTAATGCAGTTAAATTCTTAACTTTTGTATGTCTGATATTACATTTCCTTTAAAACAAATGAAATGAAGCAGAATCCTAGAAAGAGCACTTTTTAGAAAGCAGTATATCTTTGAGGGTTTTTTCCCCCTCTCTTGTTTCTGGAAGGCATGATGTTCAATAATTCAGGAGGACCAAGAATCAGCATATCTTACAGCATATTTGATGTGCCAACAAACAGACTGGAGATTGTTTCATTTCAATTAGCTCCTTTGTTGCCAACATAAGACTGACAAACACACTGAGAGAAGGACAGGCATAAAGCACTTTTGCTTTTCACATTGCTCTTTATTTGATGCTAGTTTTCTTATTGCAACCTCTCACCATCCCCCCTCCTCCTTGTACCCTCTTCCACCTTTTCCATATTTTAGCTACTATTGTTCTCTTGTATCATCTTACCTGGGATCAAGTGATTCTCTCCAGCACAAAAATAAGGGTTTGTATTTTCTTTTCAGGCCTCTTCTGATCTCCTAGGCTAATTGGCTCAGGTGTAAGCCAAGCCAGCAGGGCTGTGACTTTGATGTGACACTTTAGAGCAGAGCACCTGGTAACATCCCTGTTTGTGTGTCAAATACCAGCCAGCCTTGCCTGCTGCTCAAGCCCAGCTAATAAAAATGCTAGTAATCACATTGTATTACAAGGCTCAAATTCATGCTGTTACTTTATTGCAAGGTTGTCATTAATTTTGCAGCGCAAACCTGGAATCTGATCTGACCTGTTTTTAATAAATGTGGGGTCTGTGCACAAGTGTGTGTGTGTGAGTGACAGAAAGGTGACTGCCAGCTGTTTCTCCTTTACATATGGTGGTACCCTTTGCTTTGATCAATAATGCTGTTTCACGTAAAAAAGAAACTCATTTTGTAAGGGTGCAGAAAAGGGGCCTCCCTGTCCCCCCTGTTCCTGTGGTTTATTTGTAAAGCATACACAATTATGGAAAGGTCAGTCAACAGTAAATAATTCTCTTACTGCTTTGCTTGACATTCTTCTTCTACTTTGCCCTATAAAGAATTGGACCAATCACTGCACAGTGGTCTCTATACCCATCCTTGAATGGTGGTATTTGGTCTAATTACAAACTCAGAGAAAGTCATGAAAAAGAAAATTAACTTTGGCTTTTCTTAAAGTGTTTTTTTTTCAATAAATAGAAAATATCTAAAGCTCAAATTCACTTTTACTAACCCTAGGCCCACAAAAAATGTCTTGCATCCGAAGAAGTGGGTATTCACCCACGAAAGCTCATGCTGCAAAACGTCTGTTAGTCTATAAGGTGCCACAGGATTCTTTGTTGCTTTTAAAAAATGTATAGAAGTTCTTGATTTTTATTTTTCATTTCTAATTAAAGGGGCACTGAGTACGTCTTCCTATAGTCTAAATTATATACAGCATTAAGCATACGGCCCACACTCAACAAAGAATAAATGGTTCATAACATTTTATTTATTATTATTATTATTATTATTATTATTAACTCTAACATTTGTTCTTTTAACTTAGGTTTCATATTTGATCACTGGGGATGCTGGAAAAAAACTGTGTTGTTTGATCAGTGAGTCCTTGAATCTGAGGGTCAGACATGCAAGGAGACAACGATAGCTCGTTATTGTAGTACCATTTTTTCAAGGAACTACTTTTCAGTATTTTTACTAAGACCAATATTTTTTATCTCAAAGGAAATTTATTTCTGAGATTTAAGAGTTACCCAATTCACATGCAGAAGCTAAAAACACACAGAAACTTGGAAGACGATAAGTACCTAAATGGTTAACAAAGTTGAACAATGGATTTTTTTTTTAATTTTGTAAAGTGAGGATCAAGTTCTTCTACATTCTAATCTGCTCTGATATTCAGCTTTTGCTGTAACTTTTTCTCTGGAAAGTGAAAAACATTAACACCAAAACATTTGAGAGTGGAGAAAACAAAATATAAAATGAAAGATTTCTATCCCAAACCCCATAATTAGACACCTATTGATCTTTGTATAGCACAACCACAAGGCTTTAGAGGACATTGAAAGTTACACCACCCCATTGGAAACTTTCTAGCCTGCCTCAAAATTAAAACAAGAGGGTCATTTAGGTTCTAAAGCTGTAATTCGAGCACTCTGGCTTTTGTCACAGCTAGTGATGACCAAACACATCTTCTCATCATGTTTTGGTAGCATGTCTTCAAAATTTCCATCAAGAGTAAGTTCCCTTAAAATACAGTTCAAAGGGTCTATAGAAGAAAATGTAATTTTAACAGGTACCAAAATATGGATTATAGAAAACATGGATTTGTACCAAAAATGCTTCTTTGAAAACTAGCTTTTTAGTGTTGTGGAAGACAGAAAAAATGTGTTCATATCTTTGTTATTTACTGTCTCCATGAATTATCTAAGAAAAAGGAATAAATGAAACCTGCAAATGATGAAACTGGAGGAATTACAAATACTAACAATGAGAACATAGAAAGGGAGTTTGAGAGATCAGATAGATCAGAAACACTATGGGGGGAGGGAGAGGGAACACCTGGTGGAAAATAATCCAAAACACATGTGGCTAGTAGTAAATATGTAATAAAGCAACAAAAATGGTCAGCACAATTTTGGACTGCATATTCAGTACCATCCTTTTCTTCCCTATACAACTCAAATGTAATATTGCTTCCAGAAACTGGAGGGAATTTGGAGAAGAGCAACAGGCTGGAGTGATTGAGTTACAGGGCAAAGTGACAGTACATGGTTCCATGTCTAGTTGGCAGCCGGTATCAAGTGGAGTGCCCCAAGGGTCAGTGCTGGGGCCAGTTTTATTCAATATCTTCATTAACGATCTGGAGGATGGTGTGGACTGCACCCTTAGCAAGTTTGCAGATGACACTAAACTGGGAGGAGTGGTTGATACGCTGGAGGGTAGGGATAGGATACAGAGGGAACTAGACAAATTAGAGGATTGGGCCAAAAGAAATATGATGAGGTTCAACAAGGACAAGTGCAGAGTCCTGCACTTAGGACGGAAGAATCCCATGCACTGTTACAGACTAGGGACCGAATGGCTGGGCAGCAGTTCTGCAGAAAAGGACCTAGGGGTTACGGTGGACGAAAAGCTGAATATGAGTCAACAGTGTGCCCTTGTTGCCAAGAAGGCTAATGGCATTTTGGATTGTATAAGTAGGGGCATTTCCAGCAGATCGAGGGATGTGATCATTCCCCTCTACTCAGCACTGGTGAGGCCTCATTTGGAGTACTGTGTCCAGTTTTGGGCCCCACACTACAAGAAGGATGTGGATAAATTGGGAGTCCAGCGGAGGGCAACAAAAATGATTAGGGGGCTGGAGCACATGACTTATGAGGAGAGGCTGAGGGAACTGGGATTGTTTAGTCTGCAGAAGAGAAGAATGAGAGGGGATTTGATAGCTGCTTTCAACTACCTGAAAGGGGGTTCCAAAGAGGATGGATCTAGACTGTTCTCAGTGGTAGAAGATGACAGAACAAGGAGTAATGGTCTCAAGTTGCAGAGGGGGAGGTTTAGGTTGGACATTAGGAAAAACTTTTTCACTAGTAGGGTGGTGAAGAACTGGAATGGGTTACCTAGGGAGGTAGTGGAATCTCCTTCCTTAGAGGTTTTTAAGGTCAGGCTTGACAAAGCCCTGGCTGGGATGATTTAGTTGTGTTTGGTCCTGCTTTGAACAGGGGGTTGGACTAGATGACCTCCTGAGGTCCCTTCCAACCCTGAGATTCTATGATTCTATGATTCTATGAAGGGCCTAAGCCTGGTGCCATTGACATCAGTATGAGTTTTTCCACTGACTTCATTGGGAACAGAAGAATAAGATCCTAAATGATCCGAAAATAAATTGCTTTTCTAAATGATGACTAAAAGAGAGCAAAGTAACAGTCTACAACTATTCTAGGGGTGTAATCAGAAAAGAGTAATTCACAGAGTAAAAGGAGGTATAGCTAGAGGAAATGGGATAAAATTAAGAAAGGAAAAATGTATGCTGAATATAAAGGAGTAGGTTACAGGATAGTTTCCCTAGCAACGTAGTAGGAGGCCCATCACTTCGCATTCTGAAAACTAGATTGAACAACCCAACACGGCCCAAAGATTCAAGCAAAAACAAGTCACACAGTGCAGTGTCACACACAGCATCTTTTCTTCCACTCTTGTGAAGGGGAGCATGTTGGAAGAGTTTCTCCTTTCTGCTGTTTTCAGGACAATTTTTCTACTGTCATTTGTCCACCTCTAGCCTATAGCACGTTAGAGAAATCCATCTGTTTTTGTTCACAGCCTTCTTTTATCTCTTTGGGCTGATGCTGCTTACTGTCTCACCCCAGTCTCACCTTCTCTTACATACCTGGCGCTTGATTGTAGCTTTGAGACACTGGGCTGCATTTGGGTCAATGCAAAACTGCACTATACCTTTGGGAACTCTGGGAAGAGTAGTGCAGTTATTACACTGGAAAAAGTGCTCAAACCACTCTATTCTGCAACAAGTTAGTGTATGTGTATTTTTAATTATTCTTGCTAGTGTTTGATGAGTATAGATGCAGACCCAAACCCAGACTGTAATCCATCCAGTGCATCATCACAAGGGAGTAAGGGAATATAAGGGGCTTTCTTATACCTTTATGTCAACTACCTCTACAATCATTCTCAGTGTGGGAAGGGAAGTAGGAAACTACCATATACATGCGGATAGGAAGTTTCAGGAGAGGATGAGGACTGGATGGTGCCTTAGCTATTCCTCCCAAACATACCAGACATTATAGATGTGGAGGCATATTGGATGACTTATGTTGCACAGATAGAGATCTAGTTATTCATTCCCAGATCAGTGGGAAAACTGGGAGGGCAATTGTGACTCCTTTCAATTTGCTCCAAAGACAGTACAACAATGTACTCTTGCTTTGGCTTGTGGCAAAGTGATAACTGAACCCTAGATTTGCAAGGGTATTTACTCTTACTATGAGATGAAATCAGGTGTGGTATGAGGTAGGTATTTGCTCCCAGGTACGGTGGAATCAGCTTCATGGAAAAGGGCACTCACCCTATTACATAGAGTTTATGAAAGACTCATTAATTTTAATTATGAAAAATTCATGTCAATTTTACATGACATTTTCAACCTTGAAAATAAAGAGAGAAGTCAAATTAGAAATTGAAATCATATGGCTGAGCTCATAACTAGCTAGAATTTATTTATGTGATTTATTTCTATTGTTACTAGAAGAACAGCTCTAAATAAGTTGCAGCTCTGCCTTTATCTCACTCCCTTTCTTAAAAAAACCAAACAATTAAATTAAAGGGCAGGGGCTTAATGTATCTATTTTCTCTCTAAATTTGCATATATTCATTTTTGGTCATTTGAATAAAGAACTCATTTAAATTCTCACTGGCTTGGTCCTGAGCCTACAAACTTTCCACAAGGTGCTTTGAAGAATTATACTTTGTGCACTCCTGACATTTTCAGGGAAGCAGTGGACTAATGTCTGCCAAACAGCTTAAAAATCTGGTCCTTGCTTTTTAATTATTACTGAGGGTTGAAAAGCCTGGGGAGTAAGAAACTATTTTAACTGTCCACTCTTACCCGCCAAAGCATCACTAATTAGCAATAAATGAAACTAAATGAATGTTTCTCTGGTACAGTAGGGACAGGTTTCAGGAATACACTGAGATTTTTTTTAAGATTACATATATTATAATCTTACGGGCCAGATTCTGCCATCTGTACTTGGGCATCTTACTCTGCAAATAGTTCCACTAAACTGACAGAACAAGGCACTACTCAAAATGAGCAGAGGTGGAAATGAGGAAAGGTGGCAGAATCCATCACTAAATGTGTATATGTTAGGGGCAGCAAACACTTCTTTATAGGGTTTGTAACATATAAAACAATTCAGAATAAAGAAAATAGTATTTAATTTTGATGAGATATGTTTATATATAGGAGCTACTGCTAGAAATATCTCAGTAGGTTACACTAATATGTATATTATTTATGTTATAATTAATTTATTATTATTATTATTATTATTATTATTATTATTATGGTGAGGCTCCATTTGTACTCCTTCTTCCAATAATTTTGACTTGGTTAGACCTAATTTTTTTCAAAATGTTCCTACTTCTTCAGCTTTCCTTGAGGCCACATTTTAAATCCATTCAGATACTGACTCTAGTGGAAAAGAGGTGGTCTGCTTATTAAGTGGTCTATCTCACTGAGCACATGATGTGGTCTATCTCACTGAGCACATGGAGTGGTCTATCTCCATGATATCTGCCTGTTGGCTTCAGGATACATGTTGGATTGATATCAGATTTGACATATAAAACCCTAATCAGACTGGCATCATCATACCTGAAAGAACATCTCTCTCCCTATGCAACACTAGTGCAATTGAAATCAGAAGAGGCATTTGAGCATTACTTCACCTCTCTGTGCTTCAGTTAAAATGGTAATAATGACACTACCCTGCTTCGTAAAATGCTTTGAAATCTACAGCTGAGAAGCTCTATGTGCTATCAAAGTATTATTAATTCATTTAGAGACTACCACAGTTTATTCATTTACCTCTAATCACTTCTGCTTTGCCAAAGAGATGCCTCTGTTTGTTTGCTTTTCCTCTTTTCACCCTTTCTCCATCTAGACCCTGTTATATCAGAGGGTGAATGAATCTTAACACTGAGGGATTTTCAGACTCTGTGATTGCTGTAGACTGAAGCTGTTTATTGATTTCACCTGATCACCATTAAGGTATTTAACTGTATCAAAAGTAAAACTGTCACTGACATAAATTATTCTTAGAAATCATAGACAGACAAGGTGGGTGAGGTAATATTTTTTATTGGACCAACTTCTCTTGGTCAGACAGACAAGCTTTTGAGCCACACAGAGCTCTTCTTCGGGTCAAATCATGTCATTCTTCTAGGAAATCATGTAATTCATGAGTGCAAATGCATTGAGGAAAGGGCAAAGGGAATATGGTAATAAAGATAAATAGCATAAAAGAATATCAAGTGTTATGGTCCTTGGTTTCCACAGCTATACTATCCAGGCTTTTAGGAACATAGGAATAGATCCACAAAGGGACTTCGATGTTGCATTGCTGAGCTTTGTGGTGCCTAATTTTTAGGTGCTCAAAAGATCACTGGAAACCACAATCCACAAAACCTTAGTTGTACAATAGGCACCTTACAATGCAATACACAAAAGCCAGCATACTAAGTGAGAAGCCGCCTCAGCTAGCAAATGGGAAATGTCCACAAGTGGGGTGTGTGTTAAGGTCAACTGCTCTCCCAAAGATAGGCACCTAAGTCCAGGCTGGCACTCTGCTTAGCAATCCACAATGGGAACTTTTTTTCTGGAGTCAGGCAGCTTAGGGTCCTAAATAGTTTCTTGCAGGCATGAGTTCAGTACTTATCTTACTCCATACAAAATGGCCAAAGGAGGAGTGATGGTGCCCTCATAATAAATTTTAATTCTCTTGACTTAAAAAAAATTGTGGCATCTGCACATTTTGTTACCTCACAGCTCATCCCCTTTTCCAAATCATCCAATAATAAGTATATTAATGGTCCTCATATAGAATCTTGCAGCATCCTGCTGTTACTCTTTTGCTATGTTGAAAATTAATGATTTATTCTTTCTCTTTTCCTTCTCTCTCTCTTAGCCAGTTGTTATGGTACCTTGCCTCTCATCCCATCACTACTTTCTTTAATAGCCTCTTTTGAGTGACTTTGTCAAAGACCTTTTGAAACTTTTAATAATTGACTTCTTCATTGACTATTTTATTGACATCTGCAAAGAATTTTAATACATTCCCAAACAAAAACTAAGATATCCTTCACTTCCCATAACTGCCCCCTAATCCTGCTCTGTTCCAGGTACAATCATTCTGGCACATCACTCCAATTTACTCCTGGATCTATTCTGGTGACTCCTATTTTTCATCAGGGCTGCCGGGGGAGAAGAGGAGGACCTGGCAAAGGACAGTTTGCCCTGGGCCCCCCTTTTGAGAGGTCCCCTGAGCCCATGGAATTGAATGAGTGTGACTTAGCACACGGGGTTGCAGTACCACTCAGGTTTGGCTGACCACTGTGGTCACTGAATGGTGCTGAAACCCATGTGCCAGGTAGCAATGCCACTCACTCAAACTTGTCCTGGCCTCTCCTCATCATGACTGAGGGGTAGTTGGGCCAAACAGGAGTGGCACTGCAACCCTGTGTGCCAGGTCACAATGCTTGGATTGGGGAGCTGGGCTTAGCCCTGTGGGACAGGAGCCACTGCTGCAGAGTAACACAGGGTGGGCTCACTCCCCAAACCCCTCACACACCTGGGCCTCCCACCAGTGTTTTTGCACCCTCAGTTAGTATTTGTCTTAAACTCTTTCATCTCCATGGTAATATTTTCAGAAGGGTGGAGGGCCTCAGTTTCAAATTTTCCCCCAGGCTCCCAAAAACCTATATGTGGCTCTTCTCTCCATACCCAATGCTCCTCTTTTCTGTTCACTCAGGCCTCCTTAACCTGACCTCAGAGAAATCCCTAACTATTCTGCAATTTCATGATATCCAAGTCAGATCTTGACAGGTCTGGCAGTCTCCATTGCATCAGCCACTGTCTTCAAATATTTTGTGGTTGCATGTTTCCAAGAAGCACCCCAGAATGCACTGCACATCTTGGAGAAGCTAAAGAGCTAACCTATTGAGATCTATACATGTGCCAAGTTACATGAAAATCATATATTTTCATCTCCATTTCTTCTTTAAATCCCTAGAAAAAAAGTGCATTAAAATAGAGTTAGGATTGAAAGACTATATCAGTGCAAGGTGTAGTGAGGGGGCATAGTCTCGCTCCCTGATAGATGGGAAGAGAACAATGACTTCCCCCTAGTGGGCAGAACTGGATACCTGCAGCCGCTCCACTGGAAGCAGAGGGACAAGACAGGACCTGGAACTATAAAAGGCAGGCCCTCCAGCTCAGTGGGTGGAGAGCTTCCAGAGGAGCAGGATGTCTCTCTCCCCACCCCCCACTGCTGGGGCTTGGAGCTGATGGAGGCCATTACAGTGCCAGAGACCCAGAGGAAGTGCTAGAGCTGCCAGACACCAGGAACAGCAAGGAGCTGTCGGGACTGCCTCTTGCCATTTACCCCAGTGAGACAGATGACAACTCCAGAACCCAGGTACTCCCAGACTGGGAATATAGGAAGGAGCCCAGGGAAACCAAATAGGGTTCGGCTGTGTTACTGTGTTACTGACTGCAAGCTGGCCAGCGTGTTGTGGCAGGCTTTCCCCGCTGACCTGGCGGCAGACCAAGATACAGCAACAAGATCCCGCTGTAGCATCACTATGGAACTCGAGCAATTGATGAAATGATGGGCCCAAAACCAACAGCAGCAGCAGGCTGCCCAGATACAGCAACAGCAGCAAGCCGCTCAACTCCAGAAACAGCTGCAGCTACTTCAGCAGCTGGGAACCCAGCAGTAGCAGCTGCTCCAGGAGTTGGGGGCCCAGCAGCAGGACCAGCAGAGGCAATGTTTTCAACAACTGGCCACCCTGCTATCTCACTTCCCTGGCCCTGGAGGAGCAGCGGCCCGGTGGCTCCCACACTGCCACTATGCCTCACAAAAATGGGCCTGGAAGATGACCCTGAGGCATTTCTGATCACTTTTAAGAGAGTTGCCTCAGCAGCTGAGTGGGTCCCAGAACAATGAGCCACACTCCTGGCCCTGTATTTAAGAGAGGCCACCCCAGTTGCCTATTGGGGTCTTCCTAACAAGGAGGCCCGCAACTATAGAGCTGTCAAGACCGCCATCTTGGACACTCTGGACATTACCTCCAAAACATTTCAGCGTAAGTTTGGGGAAAGACATCCACTGGGCGCACAACCTTGCATCGTGGCCCAGGAGATTAAGGATGCCTGCTGGCGATGGCTCCAATGAGAGTGGCACATGGCCACTGAACTTCCCAAGCAGGTGGTAGTTGAATAGTTTGTACACATCCTCCCACCCTGCAGGAGGATGCGGGTCCTGCGGCACCGGTCCATCATCCTGAAGGTGGCCATTGGCCTCATGGAGGACTTCTTAGCTCCTGAGGCCCCAATAGCACCAGATCCCATGGCCAGAGTGCAGACTCCCCGCCTGACCACTAGAAAGCCACCCCAAGCCTCCGACTGCAACCTGCCCAGCCCCAATCTACGAAGAAATACAGCGTGTTGGAGATCCACCTCGTTCTACCCCAAAGCCCCATGGTACACCAACCAAACATGACAGGGAATCAAGAGCCCCACCTAGAGAACCTCCTGAGTGCCCTCAGAACCCTGAGGTCCAAAGAGACCCCGCTGAGATTGGGCCCTGTTTTAGTTGTATCCACTTTGGACACCACCAGAGGCAGAGCCCTGCCATGGACTGCTCCTTTGGCGAAGTCTATGCTGGAGACACCCATGCCTGCCAGCACCCCAACCCCAAGGTAACCATCCCTGTCAGCCTTGAGGGAAAACAGGTAGACACCTTAGTGGACTCCAGCTGTGGCCAGACTATGGTGCGGCGTTCCTCGTCCCAGACAATGACTGGAGCCAATACAACTTTGCTGCGTACATGGGGATGTGAGGGCATATCCAAGTGCTCAAAAATCCCTCACAATTGATGGGATAACCTGGCTGAAGACTGTGGGGGTTGCCCTGAAACTCCCATACCCTGTCATCCTTGGGTGGGACTGGCTGGAATTCAGCCAGGTCCTGCATGGTGCGACCCTTTGGACTGCTCCAGAGCAGCTGGCCTTCGAGGGGGACCCCCTTGAGGATGACGAAGAAGGGATCGTCCCCCAGAACCCTTTGGACCTGCCAGAAGGAAGACTTACCAACCCTCCAGACAGCACTCTGACCGGGCCTGAAGACAAAGACCCACCCATGTGTGGAGAGGGCGACGTCAGCCGAGACCAGAGAAAGGACTCCACCTTGAGTAGGGACTATGACATCAACGGCCTACATCAACGGAGTCGCTACAGACCCATGGAGCACAACCAGGTGGCCGCACTTCTAACTCAACTGTGAATGCCTCTACTGGGTTTCCCAGGACCCTCACACCCATGAGCCCTGAGCTCAGCTTAAATACCTTTGTGAATCCCACTTATCATTCTGTAGTTCTTTCAGAACTCTTGGGTACTGTGACAAAGTTCCTCCTCTATCTTGGTGGGTCCTGCGCTTATTTGGCAGATTTGCTCACCTCAGTGATCTTCCCCACAGTCTGGGTCAACTTCTCCTGTGTCTGATCAGGAGTTGGGAGGTTTGGGGGGAACCCGGGCCTGCCCTCTACTCCGGGTTCCAGCCCAGGGCCCTGTGGATTGCAGCTCTCTATAGTGCCTCCTGTACCAGCTGCATGACAGCTACAACTCCCTGGGCTACTTCCCCATGGCCTCCTCCAAACACCTTCTTTATCCTCACCACAGGACCTTCCTCCTGGTGTCTGATAACGCTTGTACTCCTTAGTCCTCCAGCAGCACACCCTCTCACTCTCAGCTCCTTGCACCTCTTGCTCCCAGCTCCTCACACGCACTCCCTCTCCTCTGGCTCCCCCCTCCCTGACTGGAGAGAGCTCCTTTTTAAACCCAGGTGCCCTGATTAGCCTGCCTTGATTGGCTGCAGGTGTTCTAATCAGCCTGTCTGCCTTAATTGGTTCTAGCAGGTTCCTGATTACTCTAGTGCAGCCCCTGCTCTTGTCACTCAGGAAACAGAAAACTACTCATCCAGTGACCAGTATATTTGCCCTCTACCAGACTCCTGTACCCCACTGGCCTGGGTCTGTCACAGTACATACTATCCACTTTGAGCAACTTAGTCCTTTCTAATTCACCAGCTTGTTCCAGCACCTCAAGTTCCAAGAGTGTCTCATTGTTATCTTCCCAACATCTCCTGTGATGAAGACTGATATGAAGAAATCATTTTGCTTCTCATCAATGTCCTTGCCATCCTTAATTGCTTCCTTTCTCCCAGTGGTCCAGTGGATCCACTGGTTTTCTCACAGATTCCCTACTACAAATTTCTTATTTGTATTTATACATTTAGCTATTTGCTTTTAAAATTCCATCTTAGTGTTACTAATTTTCTTCTTACAAATAACATACTTTAGTTTTTATTTTTTTGTATTTATGATTTCATGATAAGAAAAAAACAAACTTGTATAAATTTTCCATTGACCTTAAAGTAGAAACAACTATTCAGATCATGGGTTCTGACTTCAGTAATTGAGGATGCTGTTCAGCTCCGTTTTTAATAGTATGTGATACCGCAACCAATTGATATAGCTCCAGTGTTTCTGGGTCATACAAATAATTGGACAAATACAACACAATGCACCTATTAAAAAGAAAACAAAACACAAAACACTTAGATTCACTCCAGCAGTTTAAATTTTTCTCAACTCTAAAGTCAATTTTCAATTAATTTAACAGTAAAGCAAAAATGACAGGTGATCTAATTGTTAATGTGGTACAAGTTTAGAAAGACATTAGAGTACCATTCTGGAAATCTGTTGCACATAATTGCTCAGGTGTTCAGAACACATTTCATTCCTCCTGCTGTGTGAGGACTTCTGCTCCTGGATTTCCTTTCACTAGTTCCCCCAGAAGTGGGATTAAAAGTAGAAACGTAATGATAATGAATTGAATTGTTCACATCTAAAGGGGTCTGATTGGCAGGATGCCGGATACAAAGAGATCCCTGACGATGGTTGAGAAAACAAAAGTAATTAGATTACACAAAGAAAATAAGATAAACATTCATTAAATTATAGTAACAGACCATGATTAATGAGCATATACAAGTGCAAGCAGCACATGTTCTTTAAGCCCTGCAAGGCCTACCTGCAGTGGTGTAATTAATAATTTTTAATCATTTAGTAAGTAATTGTTATGCGCTTTCCAGTTAAAAATATGTAAACTTGTTTTCCCTAAGCTGATTAGATCTGTGATTACTGTGGTGTCATGAAAGGTATTTCAAATGGTAATGAAATTCAACCTGTCCTTGCTGAAAAATTGTGGTGGTAAATTTTGATTTTAAGTTGCTTTGCTTTAGAAATTCTTTGTAGACACTGGAAAATCTGTATTTATTACTGAGAAATGTGTTATATTTCTCAAAACTCCATGAGACATTTTCACTCTTTTGAAATACTAAAAGAAACATTTTGTGCATGAAGGCCAGAATTTTCAAAAACTTGTGAAATTGTCTGTTTGGACAGCTAAAAGGAAGTTTTTAGCTTCTCTGGCTACACAGTATGTTTTCAAGAGGAGTCTGGGACTTGAATCGAAAGGCTCTGAGTATCTGGGATTCAAGAATAAATCAGTGAAAGGACTGGTTTAGGGGTGTAGTTAAGGTATTGGGCACTTTTGTTGGATTTTCAAAATTGCTAAGGGTCAGCCACTTGAGGAGTAAGATAGCCATGAAACTCGGGGGCAAGGCATAACTGGCTCTGAAGGAGCAACCTCGCACTGCCCTATCTGTTCCCCACATCCTGACTCACCTGCAGTGCTGGCCCAAGAACACAAGAAGAAGGACATGTGGCCTTGATTCAGCTCACATCCATGCCCCAAACCCCTGGCCAAGCAGACACATGGACAATGTAAAATTAGAATATTAGTTCTTTTTTAAAAGGAGGAAGAAAAAGACCATCCAATGGGATTCAACTTGCAAAACAATTAATTAAGAAATACTATCTATACAAGTTAAGAGACAGATAGAGGGATCCCTCAGAAAACGTAGCATAACTCCACTATGGAGAGTGGGGATGCCAGTGAAGACATATGACATTGCCCTTCCACCCTCACACTCATAAGTCTCTCTCTTCATGGAATCAGGGGAATATCCCTGGCCTGCTGCCATGATATCCTTGAATGCAAGGATATAATAGGGAGGTACAAGGTGTAGCCTCTGTTTTAGTAAAACCCCACATATGGCTTCATATGTAGAACAGAATCACTTAAAGCTGGCAGTGAAGGAAACCAAATGGAAATAGGACCACATGTTTTCTGTAGGCCTTATGCTGTATGTAACAGAATCAGTGATTAGAAGGGGCAACAAGACACTCCAGGCCCCATTACTTGAGCAGTATCCGTGCAGAGATAATGTGGAGTGGATGATAGGGAGAAATAGGGCAATTTGAAGAATGGCAACAATAAATTACTTGCTAATCTGGGGTCTCAGAACAGCAGCTCTGGGGCTAGGTCTAACGCTCATCTCATATCCTCTGGGAAACTTGACATGTTTATTCAGGTCACATTGGGTATGTCTACACTACGGGATTATTCCGATTTTACATAAACCGGTTTTGTAAAACAGATTGTATAAAGTCGAGTGCGCGTGGCCATGTTAAGCACATGTTAAGTCCATGTACCGAGGCTAGCATCGATTTCTGGAGCATTGCACTGTGGGTAGCTATCCCGTAGCTATCCCATAGTTCCCACAGTCTCCCCCGCCCATTGGAATTCTGGGTTGAGATCCCAATGCAAAAACAGTGTCGCGGGTGATTCTGAGTAAATGTCGTCACTCAATCATTCCTCTGTGAAAGCAAAGTCAGACAATCATTTCGCGCCCTTTTTCCCTGGATTGCCCTGGCAGACGCCATAGCATGGCAACCATGTAGCCCATTTTGCCTTTTGTCACTGTCACCGTATGTGTACTGGATGCTGCTGACAGAGGCGGTACTGCAGTGCTACACAGCAGCATTCATTTGCCTTTGCAAGGTAGCAGAGACAGTTACCGTCCCTATTGCACCATCTGCCATGCCATTGTAAATTGGTGATGAGAGGTGGTTATCAGTCGTTCTGTACCGTCTGCTGCTGTCATGGGTGCTCCTGGCTGGCCTCGCTGAGGTCGGCTGGGAGCGCATGGACAAAAATGGGAATGACTCCCCTGGTCACTCCCTTCTTTATGTTTTGTCTAAAAATAGAGTCAGTCCTGCCTAGAATATGGAGCAAGTGTACTAGAGAACCAGAGAGCACAGCCGCTCTGTGTCAGAGCCCCAGAGATCCCGCAGAAATGATGAGCTGCATGCCATTCTAGGGGGTGCCCCTGCAACAACCCCACCCATTGCTTCCCTCCTCCCCCAACCCTCCTGGGCTACCGTGGCAGTGTCCCCCCATTTGTGTGATGAAGTAATAAAGAATGCAGAAATAAGAAACACTGACTTTTTAGTGAGATAAAATGAGGGGGAGGAAGCCTCCAGCTGCTATGATAGTCCAGGCAGTATAGAATCTTTTCTTTAGACATGAAAGGGGGGGGGGCGCTGATGGAGCTCAGCCTCCAGTTGGTATGATGAAGACGGTTACCAGCCGCTCTTTACCATCTGCCGGGAATGACCAGGAGTCATTCCCATTTTTACCCAGGCGCCCCCAGCCTTTTACTGAGGCGAGCCAGGAGCACTCACAGGCTGATGATGACAATGGATAGCAGTCATATTGTACCATCTGCCATCGGGAAGGGGATGCTGGTGTTCAGCGCTGCAGCACCCCATCTACCAGCAGCATGCAGTAGACATAGGGTGACATTGAAAAAAGGCGAGAAACGTTTTTTCCCTTTTCTTTTGGGGGGGGAAGGGTGTAAATTTTACCCTCAAACACCCGGGAAAATGTTTTTGACCCTTCAGGCATTGGGAGCTCAGCCAAGAATGCAAATGCTTTTTGGAGACTGTGGGGACTGTGGGATAGCTGGAGTCCTCAGTACCCCCTCCCTCTCTCCATGAGCGTCCATTTGATTCTTTGGCTTTCCGTTATGCTTGTCACACAGCACTGTGCTGTGGCCTCTGTCTATCATAGCCTGGAGATTTTTTCAAATGCTTTGGCATTTCGTCTTCTGTAACAGAGCTCTGATAGAACAGATTTGTCTCCCCATACAGCGATCAGATCTAGTATCTCCCATACAGTCCATGCTGGAGCTCTTTTTGTATTTGGGACTGCATCGCCACCCGTGCTGATCAGAGCTCCACGCTAGGCAAACAGGAAATGAAATTCAAAAGTTCACAGGGCTTTTCCTGTCAACCTGGCCAGTGCATCTGAGTTCAGATTGCTTTCCAGAGCAGTCACAATGGTGCACTGTGGGATACTGCCCGGAGGCCAATACCATCTATTTGCAGCCACACTAACCCTAATCCGACATGGCAATACCAATTTCAGCGCTACTCCTCTCGTCGGGGAGGAGTACAGAAATCGGTTTAAAGAGCCCTTTATATCGCTATAAAGGGCCTCGTTGTGTGGACGGGTGCAGGGTTAAATCGGTTTAATGCTGCTAAATTCGGTTTAAACGCGTAGTGTAGACCAGGCCATTGACTGTCATTATGCAATGTTACCTGCCCTAAGTTTTCTCTTCTAGGGATACTCAGTGGACTATGCACAACCATTCTCATGTTCAGGTTACTACCCAACACATCATGACTGAGGCACCAGCCAAGCTGATGTGTATTTGTTTGGGGATTCTGAAAATGTCCCATTTTTCCCAGTGCTTTTGAGAGCACAGGCAATATTTAGTATCCGTTAATGAATAATTTCCATATGATAGTAAGTTGCTGGTGGATGGGGAAACATAGGGTTGAACATCTGGGTTCTCTGCCTATCCTCTGCCAGATGCATCACTGATCTGACCAGGCTGTGTACCTCCAACCATGCAGAGACCAGTTTCTTTCTGTCGCCCACAGACTTCCAGTTTTGACAGTGACCACTGTGGCTGTCCATTATGTCACAGTAATAACAGGCTGCTCTGACACCCAGTACTATTTCTGTGACTGAAAGAGATGTGTCCCCATGCCACTTACACCTTCAAACCCTTTGCTGATAGACAAATATCAGGTGGCTCTGGATAGAGTTTCCCATGGTTATTTGTACAGTTCCCATCTGCCCTTTCCCAGAGTCGGTGCAAACCTCCGTGATCCCTACAGCTTGCAGAGGAAAATTCTACCTTGTATTTCCAAAAGCTACCAAACTATGAAAGTCCCACAAGAAACCAGCACAAGCAAAAATATCCAGTCTCCATCCTAATTACCTATCTCACTTTCTTTGGAAATTCTTAGTATAGAAGCTGGTGTTGCCTTCCCATTTGACCTCCTAGAATAACTCAAAAGGCCAGGTTACAGGTGAGGCTATTTCAGTTTCTCTAATGTTTACACTGAGGATGAAGGTTTGAGTAGTTCACTGAGAGGGAGATAGACTGTGGGACCTGGAAAGACAATGCAGGAGAGAGTCTGGGGTCAAGAGCCATAGGATCCTTCCATGCTTATAGTCTTTGGTGTGGCATCAAAGTATTTGTGAAGATGAGGACTGAAAATGGCACTATCCTGAAGATGTCAGGGACAAAGGCCCAAGAAAAGCAGGTCTGAAGATTTCTGAGAGCCTAGTACAGTGAAAAGGCATCAGGAACCATGGGACAGTGCAGTAAGTGCAATGAGATACATTTGATCCTAGGGATGTCCAAGATCCAGGGCTAAGGGGAGAACCAATATTATGAGAACCACAACAGGGGAAGAGATACAAGAGAGAAGTTTGATGATGTAGCCCAAATGTACTGTGGGGAGAAGAGAAGGTTGGGAAGATTGGTGATAGAGCTGTATGATTATCTGAATTCTCAGTTCAGTGCCGAAAATGAAAAAAAGGGTTGTTTCCAGTTGAAAAAAATATTTGTTTTTTTTACCTTAAAAAAGCAAAATTCAAAACGAAAAGTCATTTCTCACTAAGAAACATTTTTTTTACTTTTTCAGATTTTTTTTTTGATGAAACAATTCAGCAAATTAAAACCTGCTGTGGTGAAGCTCAGTGTGCAAAGATCACAGGGACCCACTGTGATGGGTTGGGTCACAGAAACCCCCTTGTGACTGCCACCTGATTTGTTGAGGCTACCTCTGAGCCCATTTTCCCTGGCAGCTTGGGACTTCAGTACTCTGTGTTGTTGAGCCAGACATGATAGCCTCCTACAAACACAGACCCAGGTCTGAACCACGTCCCACAAAAGCTGCAGACTTATAAGAAAACGGCTTAGAAAGTGCTTCTGTCTCTAGCATCCAGATACCCAGCTCCCAATGGGATCCAAACCCCAAATAAATCCATTTTACACTATATAAAGCGTATACAGGGTAAACTCATAAATTGTTAGCCCTCTATAACACTGATAGAGAGAAATAACAGACAGAACAAAGTGAATTACCAAGGAAAATGAAACAAACACACAAGTCTAAGTCTAATACAGTAGGAAACAAAATGCAGGAAAATCTCACCGTCAGCGATGTTCCAATAAGCTTCATTGACAGACTAGACTACTTCCTAGTCTGGGTCCAGCAATCACTCACATCCCCGACTTACTGTCCTTTGTTCCAGTTTCTTTCAGGCATCTCTTTGGGGTGGAGAGTCTATCTTTTGAGTCATCTGAAGACAAAATGGAGGGGTTTCCAGGGCCTTATATAGTCTTTCTCTCTTGTGCAACATCACAGCCACCAGATGGAGTCTCTAGCCACCTGGGCAAGTCATATGTCTATGAAGGATTCAGCTTTTTTCAGGTCGATGCCATTGTTTACATGTTAGTTTGAACATTCCCAGGAAAGCTCAGATGTGGATTGCCGTTTCCCAAAGTCCATTGTTAGTTAAGTACTCCCAATTACTTGAATAACCCCATCGCACTATGCTGACCAAAACTGCCTTATGTGTTTCCTACAGCAAACACTTCAAATATAAGCATAGAGCCAACACTCGTAACTTCAGATATAAAAATGATACATGCATACAAATAGGATGAATATATTCAGTAGATCATAACCTTTTCAAAGATATGTTACATGGCATATCTAGCTGTCATAAACAGATAGTTAAGGGTTAAAGTCTGTTTTACCTGTAAAGGGTTAACATGCAGTACCTGGTGACCACCTGACCAAAGGACCAATCAGAGACGAGATAATTTCAAATCTCTGTGGAGGGAAGCCTTTGTCTGTGTTCTTTGTTAGAACTCTTTTTGAATCTAAGAGAGACAGTCATGTCTCCAAGCTCTCCTGGAGTAGTTTCTACTAATTAATAGTGAGTATTAATTAGAAAGGCGAATTAGTCTTATGATTTGATTTCTATATTTGCAATTGTGTGTTTGCTAAAGGAAATGCTTTATTCCTGTTTGCTGATTTTGCTTTGACTGAGAAAGGGGGGAGGGGGAATTCTCTCCAGAGATTGATAAGGTTAGACCCTATGAGTGTCCAGCTTGGGCTCATAGAGATTCTGTATTTTCTTTTTAGTCTTTAATAAATTCTTTTCTTTTCTATTAAGGACTTGTTGGTCTTTCCTTGGGTGGATTCTCAGGGAAAGAGAAGGGGGAGGTATCCCTCTGTAGTTAGACCCCGTGTCTCTCCTAGGAAAAGGGAGGGGGGAGGAAGCAGGGGGAATGGTTTGTTTCTCCTGGGTGTAAGAACTCCATGGATTTGGGGCTCTTGGAATCCCCTAGGATTTTGGGGAAGGACTGTGTCTCAATCCACATTTAATGATTGAGTGGTGGCAGCCTACTAGATCTAAACTGGTTTTTAGTTTAGAGGGAAACCAAGTCAGGTCCCCACATTGGAGCCCAACAGTTCCAAGTGGGGGTGAGACCTTTGACACTAGCATAAAACATGTTCCAGTTATGTCATCTTCACACTCATAAGAATATTTTTACAAAGCATTATGGGGTGCAATGTCACTCCCAATAGTTAGGATTTGGAAATCTCTTAAAATGGTATCAATTCAGAAAAGTTGCTTTGAACTTAAAGAGATGGGGCTATTTACTGACTTGCCAAGAGTCATACATCTCATGAGATACATATGCATTTTGCACATCTTTCACACATAAATGAAAGAGCAAGAGAATCCCCCCACAGATGAGGCCCTTGGGTGTGGAAGTTATACAACCTAAAGATAGGTAGTCAGCAGAGAGACAATGTACCAAGCTCCTCAGGGAAACAAGTAGATGACACCTACAACATTGGAGGCAAAGTCAAATCTGGTCTTATGAGTTCTGAAATGAAATATGTGTCTTCTCAAAAAAAGGATTTGAAGGATTACCCCAAGTATTGGATATAAGAAAGTTATTCTTGTTTTCTGTTGGGCTCCTTTTGAGGCATCAAACTGAAAATTGTGTTCCTTTTCCTTCTGTAAATAGTGGAAATATTTTGTGCATGGCATCTGCACCTTTTCCTATATGCTAGCCTCCTACACACATAGGAGAGTTTACTGAAAAATTTGAAAGTACTAGAGACTTCAGGTTTGGTCTTAGGCTATGCTCAGGCCATTTTGCACTGATCCACAAGGCACACCTAAACCCAGCAGATCCTGACCCTGGGGGCTCTACTCTGCATACGGAGATGCTGAGAGGCATAGAACTTTATAGCAGTTACTATTATCTCTGGTGTTGGCTGTTGGTGCAGAGGATGTGGCCAAGAGAAGGGGGACATGGCCAAGGTGTCCTGGCAGCCTGGTAATCCCACTTACTATGATAGCTTGTTAGGCCTATTGGCACCTGGTGCAGGTAGCTACTGTGTCATATGCCAGAAGACTGGACCAATGTAGAGTTGTTCCAGGAATGGGGAAGTTCAAAGGGCACCTTTGCAAACTACCTCAGCTGCTGTGCTGAGTTCACCTCAGCCTCAGATCAGAATCTGGCCTTTCATGACATTAATATTTCAGTGCCAGATAACATTTCTCTTTGAAATCATGGTACACTTCACATGCTACCTGATATTCAAGATGATAGTCATAGTGACCCTAAGTGGAGGTCAAGAATAAATTGTTAATATTAGCATACTACTATGATAACATCACCGAAAGGTATTTTTCATTTTTAATATTTTAAGAAATTGTTACCTTTTAACAAGTCTTGGAAATGCAGATGGCATTTCACGTTAAGACTTCAAAATATTATAGATCCTACCCCAGTTAACGTAGCAAGAACCTTGTTAAAAAATCATAAGAAGTTAAGCCAAACCGCACACTTTATAACACACCACTTTAAAATGGAGCCTTCTTAAATAACACATTAAAAGAATAAATCTGTTCAAAGACTTGTATAGAAACATTTTGATTGTCTGATGGCCTGGGGAGAAGGACACCAGGACTGGGAATCAGATTTGGTCTCCTGTATGGTAGTGTGCAATATTGTCTTTAGCTAGTATGTGGGCTTGTGACTGTCTCCTCTTGTCAGAGTACAAAGCTAGGGGCTCAGTCCTCCACTATGCTGAGTTACACTTTCCACTCCCTTAATCCTGAGCTAGACTGGGTGTGAAAGGTCACCCAACACAATTTAGAGCAGTCTCAGGCTGCTCAAGGTTAACCTAACTGCAGATGCTGGACAAGCTGATAATCTGGCAGACTGTATGTTCTCTTTCCCAGCCAGGCACACCCCTTTCACACTCTTTCCAGTCTCTCACCACGTAGACATGGGAGGAAACAGGTGCTCAGAGCCAGTTTAGTTGGCTTTGCACCGCTCAAAGATTCTTCTGCAGCCGGGCAAATCCTTTAGGGTAGCTTTCCAGCTTCTATGTGCAGCTTCAGTAGATCAAAACAGTCAGAAGAGGGGCTGAGGATGAGGTGTGCACCACTGTGGTATTATTAAACCTTGCTCTGATGGCTTACTGACTGGTATTTCTAGTTTCAGAAGAGATTATAAATCCCCTCATGCCTTCAGGCCCAAGGCTTAATTGCAGATACAAACTATGGGAGAAAAAATGATGGCTAAGAAATGTAGATGTACGAAATCCTTGGAATGTGCTGCTTAGATAAATTGTAATTTGAGTATCTGTTATTATATCTCATTGACGTTACAAATTACTATGTAATGCTAGAAACAACCTATTTAAATGATATTGATAGCAATAGATTGAAAAATAAACAATGAAAGGTTCCTTCAAATGATGGATGATATGTCAGATACTTTGCTGAGGTATATCACATAGCTCCTATCAAGTAAGTAGGGCTATGCCGATTTGGAGCAGCTGAGGATCAGGGCCACAGGGTTTGACTCTCTACTGCCTTGCAGTTTATCTGGTTATTTACATCTATGCAACGTGGATGTAACATGCCACTATCAGTGTAAGCAAATGAATAATTCTGATCTGGTACCACTTTATACCATCCTGCACTTACTTTACACAGGTGTAAATGATGAAACAAGGTACAAGGCAGAGAAAAATCAAACCTTTTCTTGGACTGATTTACTCGGTATCTCTTCATGTGGCTTATTCACTCATAACTGCTTTTTGAGGATGTGCTATGAGCCTTTCTCTCATATGCACTCTGCCGTCAGAAAGTAAAAGTAAAAGTGTTTTCTGTTAGATAAGGGATATATTTTACTCTGTTTTATATAAAAATTTAATATAAAAGTATACCTTAGCTAATCTTTCTGTTTTCATCTAACCATATATCACAGATGAGTCACTCCCTCTGCTGGGGATAAATCTACAAACTGCTCAGTTTGTTCTTTAAATGAAAATAATGTTTTTAAGGGAAAGAGTAGAAACATTTTATAGTCTCTCTCACACACACACACACACACACAAAACATATTCTTCATTTGATGGATACATCTCTATCCTGTTCTGAGCTGTTAACGTATTTACTTTTTGCTTCAGAAAAGGAATATGTACAGAATACTTTAAATGTAAAAAAAAAAAGTTATCATTGATGTTCCACTCATCTTGTTTTAAAATAGTATTTTTATTTAACAAATTTTAAATGTAATGATGTACTGGTTACAAAAGAAGCCAGATTGACAGTCCTAAAGAATAGAGTCCCCAGATTAGACACATAGTGGATTCAGCAGCAGTACAAGATTCTCCATACTTTCCTGTCAGTGTGCCTCAAACCAGTTGTGGAGGGAACACTACATAGCCTTCAAGGCCAAAAGGAACCATCGTACTCACCTAGTCTGACCTGCACACCACATGCCACAGAACCTTGCTCACCCAACTGTTCCTTTAATAAGAGTTAATTAAGTCCTCAAATCATGATTTAAAGACTTGAAGTTACAGAGAATCCACCATTTGCACTAGTTTAAGCCTGCAAGTGACCTGTACCCCATGCTGCAGAGAAAGGCAAAAAGCACCAATCTGACCCAGGGAAAAATTCCTCCGTAACCCCAATATGGTGGTCAGTTGGACCCTGAGCATGTGGGCAAGACCCACCAGCCAGATACCTGGGAAAGAATTATCTGTAATAACTCAGAGCCCTCCCCATCTTGTGGCCCATCACTGGCCATTGGAGATATTTGATGCTAGCAGTTGCAAATCAGCTACATGCCATTGTAGGCAATCTCAACATAATTACAGTGGCAGGGGAACAGACTATATGACCCAATGGCACATACTCCATTGTCAACAGGGCATACTGTAATTCCATTGATGTCGATGGGGCTAGACTGTTGTAAAAGTGGTGTAAGTGAAAGGCGAATCAGTTCATGTGATTCTTTCGACTAACTTTTGGCTTCTGTTCATCCAAACTATTTCTAAATCAATTAGATACACTATGTCCTAGGGCCCCAGCTCTACTTGAACTAACTACATTTAAAAAAGTGTTTTAAACATTTAAAAGGAAAGAAAAAGTGGACCTGTGTTCCAGAACAGGTTGTAATTCCCACCTCCAGTTGAGATCCCGCATATTTTAGAAGTGAGTGGTCTGTTGGAAAAGGGATGACAAAAATGATACTGCTACAAACTCTTTGCTTAACCAACACACCTTGCCAGTTATGTATGAGTAATGATGTCCTAAGCAAAGATCATACATACTAATATCCAAGTTTAAAAAATATTGTCATGGCAACAGCCACTACAAATAAAGCAAGTAGATAGGAAAAATCATGGGATTGTGTAACTGGAAAAGAGATTGATGAAATAAAGTAATCATTAGATCTCAGGTAACTACTGATAAATAAAGCCTATGAAAAACTGGTATGAGTCTGGAGGAACTAATTTGGCTTCAATGAAGTTATTTCAGATTAACACAGGTGTAAAAAGGAGCAACATTTGGACCTATGTGCCTCTATTAAAGTTGAAATTTTTAAAATAAAAACCCCTCAAAGTATTTCATCCTGTTTTATAATTTTATTTTTAAACTCTATAACTTTTTCAATTTAAAATATATTTTAATGAGTTCAAAAATTCCCTTAATATAGAATAAACCTGTGTAAGAGATTTGTGATAATATTTGATCACCATCTTTTGGTGACATCATAGTGCACATGTATTCATAGAACATCAGGGTTGAAAGGGACCTTAGGAGATCATCTAGTCCAAACCCCTGCTTAAAGGGGATCAATCTCCAGACAGAATTTTACCCCAGTTTTCTAAATGGCCTCCTCAAGGATTGAACTCGCAACCCTGGACTTAACAAGCCAATGCTCAAACCAATGAGCTATCCCTCTGCCGGTAATGTGACATTTTATTGGTTGCTGACATTTAATTCCCAGTATTGCATGTACGCGGTCCCTTCCAACTCTGATATTCTATGATTCTATGATTCTATGCTTGAACTTAGGAGACTTAAATTCAAACCCCATTTTTTGTAATATTGGGTACAATATGCCCTATACCAGATGCTATTTGATTAATTATGACTATGTTAATATTGTCATGACTAAATATGAGACTAAAACTTTGCAATGAAATTATGTGGACCTAACAGAGTATAGGGATAAATGTATAGTATACTGTAACATGACCTGGTTAAGCTTGATACTATATTCAGACTAAAATCAAAAGGCTCCTAAAAATTGACTTATTATTATTTCATCTTGAGGGAGGAGCAACCATTCCCCTTAGGGGTTTCTTCATGCAATGCTGTACATGCTGGTAGCTGTATTGCTGGGCTAAGTTGTGGGGGTTCATAAATTCAGAGAATACAGAATTGATAGGTGTTGGATATATGACAATGTGTTCTGCCTGCTGAATATACAGCTGCTGCTATAGTAAATGCAGTGGCAACTCTGGTTTCTCACCTGTGGCTCTTCCAGGTGTTGCAATGAATGCAACATCTGGGACAGAATGCACAGTTATACTGAGGTCATCTATTGTTCTAGAAGTTGCAAAAGAAGCCCAGTCAATTAACTCTGTGTTTGCTGGAATACTAGCATAGAGACAGAAGAGAATGTTCTAATATGTTTAATTTCTCAGGGATTGATTTAACTCAAAAATGAACATCAATTGGCAGGTTAAGTTTTAGTACACCGTAGTGTTTCTCCATTTGGGAGCTTTTGCTTTTTTCTGAATGTCCACACCCAATACTAATATTTATGAGCTTTGAATACTGATGCAGTATTAAAGAGACTGAAGCTATCCTGTACAGCAGAGGTAGGCAACCTATGGCACGCGTGCCAAAGGCGGCACACGAGCTGATTTTCAGTGGCACTCACACTATCTGGGTCCTGGCCACTGGTCTGGTGGGCTCTGCATTTTAATTTAATTTTAAATGAAGCTTCTTAAACATTTAAAAAACTTTATTTATTTTACATACAACAATAGTTTAGTTACATATTATAGACTTATAGAAAGAGACCTTCTAAAAACATTAAAATGTGTTACTGGCACACGAAACCTTAAATTAGAGTGAATAAATGAAGACTCGGCACACCACTTCTGAAAGGTTGCCAACCTCTGCTGTACAGTAACTCAGCCAAAAGCACATGCCATCTCACACTGGGTCACAACTTTGCTTTCATTATTTTCTCTGCTCCATGTCTGCTCTCAGTACCTTTATTATCAGGTGTATAACCAAAAATATGGCTCCCTGGTACTGTAGTTGTTGCATCCCTGAAAAATATAGCAAAGGCAGAACTCAGAAAATTACTTTGAGTCTGTTCATTAAGACACTATATTTTCATTTGTGTGTATTATGCTTACTTTTTCACTAACAGGATTGTAGATGTTCAAAAGCAGAAGTTTTATAGTATGATTTATATTTAAAATATCTATGAATTTGCATATTTAAGTATCTACTTGTCATATTAACTAGCTGCCTTATGTGAACCTCACAGATAATCTCCCACAAGAATCTACATGTAAAAAGCAATCAACTATGCACACATGCCCAGAGCTATTAGAATGCTGGAAGAAGTTATATAATGAATGAGAATTTTCATTCAGTTGACAAATGCACTCAGGCACAGTGCCAATGGAAACTTTGGGATTGTGAACACGGTCCCTGTTATAACAAAAATCAGTTCACATACACAAATCAATTTTTTAAAGTCTTACAACATGGTAAAATAAAAATAGATTTTCATTGAAGCACTGAAAGGTAAGTCTACAGCAGCACAGAGATCATGTCTCTTCAAAAATCAAATTGCAGCCTCAAATTGCTAAGATAAAAAAGAGTCACAATTTCATTTTTACAATGGCAAAAGTACATATTTTTCACATCTCTGCACTTAAAAAGGCAGAAACATGTTTGCTGACACTTTTCAAAATAATTTGCTCTAGCGCTGAAAACAAATATGGAAAATCACAGTCCAAAAGGTAAATGTCTGGCAAAGTTACAAACATTAAAAAAGGACTTTTAGAATGAAAATATTTAGGAAATCTAAACTATAGGTGTCTCTGATATTTAAGTACAGATTGTCCCCACTACTTGTGCGAGTAGAGAAGAGCTCTATGTGGTGAAACACAGGGAGGCAAGGAACAGTTCTCCTACTCCCTGAGATCCTGTAAAACTCCCAGTGTGGATGCATTGTAGAATCAGGCATCATGAGGTTCTGGGAACAGCCCTGGTGCTGAAGGATGTGGAGCTGGGGACCAGCCACCCTTCAAGGCACAGTGCTTGCTTAGCTTTGATAATATTCATGAGGACAATGGGTGATTCAGCAGCCTCTGTGTGGGTGGCTCTCTCCTACCTAGACTCATCTGTGAATTATGTCTTCACAGATCCCCAAGTTCTGTGCGGCTGGGAAGCTACACAACCTTGCTTTATTCTACTTGGTGTATCCAGCCACCTTGAACACACCAGCCTTGTGCTCTAGTCTCTTGATTGTTTCCCTGTCTCCTTCTGTTGACAGTTCAAGGCCTTCATCTTGATCTTCAAAACTTCCAATGGGTCAGGAATCAGTTTCACTACTAACTGTGTCTCCATCTATGACCTGCCAGACATCTAGGCCACTCTGGGACAATGCTGTTCACTAAACTCAGGATGTAGCACATGAGAACTGGAGATAAAGCATTCTCAGATTAAAGGCTTTAGCTGTGGGGACAACTTCCAGAGACAGTTAGACTACTCTGGAGTCTGAGCACTTTTTAGAAATGTTGCAAGCCTTTGATAAATCTTTTCCACTATAATTAAAAAGATTTAGATACACAAACACACAAAATGAAAAATAAACAAAACTCTAGAATTGGTAGAAGATATTTAAAATGTTAAATCTTTGATTTTTTCACTAACATTTAGAATGTCAATACCCCCTGTAAATGAGCACTCACCTCTTGTGTGCCTCCTTAGTACAGTCCTTTTCTCACTCCTGGTGCCCCTCGGCAGGTTGCCAGTTGATCTTGTTGGGTCTTCAGTAGCTCTGGCCAAGTCACAAAGTCTGAATGAACCCCTTCCGGGGTACTAAAGAGCCCAATGAATAAATTTGCCCTTGCTAAAGTATTCAGCCTTAGCTCTAGGCCCTTTAAATTCAGCCCTTTGTTGAGGGTCCCAAATAAGCCCTCTCCTCCTTTTGGAGTTTGTTCCACTTTATCTGCAGCCACTAGGGGAACGTGGGTCCACCCACAGCTCAAGATCCTAGACACAGCATCCACATACTGCTTGTTTCAAACCTTCACTGCTATTTCTCTGGCCTTCTTCCCTCACAGTCCTTTTCTCTTCAGTCCCATCTGAGGGCCAACATCTTCAGGTTTTTCTCTCTGTAATCCCAGCTGTGTAAATTGAGACAGCCTTAAATTCTGTCTAATGGTTGAGCTCCTTTTGCCAGAGTAGAGCACTCTTCTTCTTTCCTGTGGTCCCAGCCAAGAACTGACAGGTTAAGCTCCTACAGCTCCTTTTATCTGGCCAAGCAGGCCCCAGATTGGCTCTTGCCAACCCTTCTAGCCCTTGGAGGACCAGGTCTCTGAGGTTTCAAAAATGGATATTCCAGAGAGTCCTCTCTAGACAAGTTTGAAGGGCCATCCTTCACTGCTCTTTTCCTCTCAGCTTACTGCTTTTTGAGAGGAGGACATAGTAGGACCATGTCCCCCCAGCAGGGAATTTCAAAGGCCTATTGCATCCCTTAACACTCCCCTCCCCAATTTGCTGTGCACATTTTTGTAAACATTTTGTTCCATTTTTTGACTAGCTCTACAAAAAAACCTGCCAAACCTGAGGAAAGCCTCCTGTAAAGGAAGATGTTACCAAGTTAAATAAAAAAGTAAGGGCATTTAATTGACCAAATGCAGCCCTCATATAAGTGGGTACAGGGGAGAAGAGTAAAAGACTCCATAAAATATGCCATGGATTCTCTCTGAGGATGTAATTTACCTGGTAAGTACTAAGATACCACAGTGATGGATGCTATAGAAAACTCTCAGGCAGATATCTGGTGGAAGCTCACTGAAGTTCTGAGGCCTAGTTACTGTGAATGCTTTGCTATCAGCTATGTTGAATTTCACCCCAGGAACTGATAGCTAAAGTTTTCCTGCCAAGTATTAGTTCTGCAATAAGGTATGGAGAGCAAGGCAGTCTCAGAGAGTGGTTATTTTGGGCCAGATTGTGTTTTTCTTACTCAGGTTTAATTGTACTTGACAACATGCCGGTGGTTTGGCTGGCAGGGAGCAGTGGGTTTGCCACAAGTTGCAGCAAAGACCCATTGCCCATGCCTTGGGGCCATATTCATCATGGCTGGAACAGCAGATGGGTTCACTGAATTGCTCTCATGACTGAAAATGTTCACTTGGTCACCCTGAAAGAACCTAAAATATCTATATGGGGTTTGACCTTAAATGCTCAGGGACATGTTTGTGAGCCCCAAGAGGAATCCAAAGCACACCGTGTTTTTAAGGCAACTCTGGTTGAACAGATAATCGGGAAAACAATCTGGTTTGCAGATGTTAGCTCATATTATAAGGAAGGGAAGCGAGTTATGGGATTTGCAGGGGTGTGCCTGACTGGAAACATGCAAATAATTTACTCTTTCCAGTACAAATTAGAAAAGGGAGGAACCCTGTGTACAGAAGTGTTAGCAGTTCTAGAAGTGTTAAGAAGAATGAAAAACAAACAAATTGAAATAATCATTGGTGCTGATTCTGATTATGTTTACAAAGGTACCATAAGCTATAATCCATGGTGCAATACCATGAGCTTTACAGGGACAGATGGATTTGAAATTAAACACAGAATCCATTAGCAGCAGATAGAAAAATTGGCAGTTGAATTTAGCAAGGTCAAGATGGTAAAAATCAAAGTGCATAAAGGGAAAGGCCCATTACAAAGGGGAAATGAACAGGCAGATAAATTCACCAAAGAAGCAGCACTTCCTGGAGCATTATGGAAAGCTGTGCCCGTAGCAGTAACTACCTGGGTACAGGCAAAACAAGAACAAAAAATTGATGAAAACAACCAGAAAGAGTTGCAAATATTACAGGACATGCAAGCAAAAGATGAGCTAATATAGGAATGGATTGCAGAATGCCCTGAATAATGTCAGGGTGTTTCACTGAAAAAGGAAAAAGATTTAATTATAGCAAAACAAGACAGTGAATGGGTCTTAGCTATACCTCAGCAAATGCAATACCTCCTTTTAGGATGGATACACAGTTCCGTTGTTGGGGGACACACTAAATTAGAAGAGGTAAACTGGGAGGAGTGGTTGATACGCTGGAGGGTAGGGATAGGATACAGAGGGACCTAGACAAATTAGAGGATTGGGCCAAAAGAAATATGATGAGGTTCAACAAGGACAAGTGCCGAGTCCTGCACTTAGGACGGAAGAATCCCATGCACTGTTACAGACTAGGGACCGAATGGCTGGGCAGCAGTTCTGCAGAAAAGGACCTAGGGGTTACGGTGGACGAAAAGCTGAATATGAGTCAACAGTGTGCCCTTGTTGCCAAGAAGGCTAATGGCATTTTGGGTTGTATAAGTAGGGGCATTTCCAGCAGATCGAGGGATGTGATCATTCCCCTCTATTCAGCACTGGTGAGGCCTCATTTGGAGTACTGTGTCCAGTTTTGGGCCCCACGCTACAAGAAGGGTGTGGATAAATTGGAGAGAGTCCAGCGGAGGGCAACAAAAATGACTAGGGGGCTGGAGCACATGACTTATGAAGAGAGGCTGAGGGAACTGGGATTGTTTAGTCTGCAGAAGAGAAGAATGAGGGGGGATTTGATAGCTGCTTTCAACTACCTGAAAGGGGGTTCCAAAGAGGATGGATCTAGACTGTTCTCAGTGGTAGAAGATGACAGAACAAGGAGTAATGGTCTCAAGTTGCAGAGGGGGAGGTTTAGGTTGGACATTAGGAAAAACGTTTTCACTAGTAGGGTGGTGAAGAACTGGAATGGGTTACCTAGGGAGGTAGTGGAATCTCCTTCCTTAGAGGTTTTTTAAGGTCAGGCTTGACAAAGCCCTGGCTTGGATGATTTAGTTGGGTTTGGTCCTGCTTTGAGCAGGGGGTTGGACTAGATGACCTCCTGAGGTCCCTTCCAACCCTGAGATTCTATGATTCTATGATTCTAGGTATTGGAAAAATTTAAAAAGATGGGCTGGTGGCCTGGAATGAAAGAAGATTTGAATATGCATATTCATAGCTGTTTAATATGTGCAAAACAAGATCCTGCTAGAAGGAAAAGGTGAGGTGAATTAATGCACCAGGCTTTAAAGGGTCCAGTACAGAGCTTGCAGGTGGATTTTGTCCAGTACACCTAGGAAGAAGAGATTTCTGTTTGTAATTGTAGATAGCTTATTTCCCACTAGGAAAGAAAGTAGTCTGGCAGCTGCAAAAGTGTTAATGACTTAAATCTTTCCTAAATGGGGTTTACCACAAAGCATTGACTCTGATAATGGAGCAGCTTTCATCGGGCAAGTGTACCAAATTATGGGTACATGGGCTGGCATTCCCCTAACATTACACATCCCTTACTACCTTCAAGTAGGGGGGCAGGTGGAAAGAATGAACAAGTTTCTTAAAACTGAATTATCCAAAGTGTGCAATGAGTTGGGAACAAATTGGGCCATGGTGTTCCCATGGGTTCTTATGAGGATCCGGAGCCCTCCAAACCACATGACAAGATTTAGTCCTTATGAGGTGCTCTTTCGGAGACCCGTGCCAGGTTTGGAAAACTTGCTATATCTTCCAGATTGGGAAACTGTAAAAGCACTGGCAACAACAATCTGGATGAATAGTCATAAACACTGATTGGGTATGGTCCAAGGAGCTGCTGTGGCACAATAAGCTGCAGAACAGAAAAAAATGAATTGAGAATTTGATGAAAACAGTGATATTAAGCAATTGCAAATTGGAAGGCAAGTAATGGTTAAAAATTAACCAGTACCTAAGAAAACAATTCCAAAAGAGCAACAGCAAGGTTCTTGGCCAATCATAGACAAGCTGGAACACTCATTATATCTGGTTGATGTAAAAGTTCAGCCTCGGTGGAAACATGCCATTCAGTTAAAGGAATGCAAAGTTTAAACTGTATAATACATGTTCTGTATTTTTTTTTATAGATCAAGCATAAGGAATAACTGGTTAAGGTAAGCACAATGGAATCATTTCAAATGAATGATGTAGGTTTACTGAATTTAAATCTCCAGGCCATATCTGTACCTTGGATATTGATCCATATTAAAAAGATTTGAGGTGTATAGACCTTACCCCTTTAGACAATTGAGTGCAAGGGGATAAATTGAGTGGAGCATGGGTAATGTAATCACCATCTGATGGAACAACAGACACACCTCAATATGCAAACTGGACCAAAAAGGAAAACAGGCTATTTGGCTGTTGGGTCCAGGAATTGGATGGATGAATACAAGACCCATTGTTCCCCCATAGACACAATTTCTATTTATAAACCCCCTGAATGACCAGGAGACCCTGGCAATACTGGACTGGGAAGATGGCATGGAAAAGAAATCTAAAATAAGAGTGGGTTAAAAGGTATATTATATGTAGCATTACTGTTGCTTAAAAAAAAAAGAAAAAAAAGAGAAGCAATTGTTGATTTGTATTTTCACAGGTTAGGATGCTAATCTGGGAAACAACAAGCAGAACACATCCTTAGAGTATCACCATTTGCCATAAAGATGGATTGCCTGAGGATGGATTATTACAAACATGACCAGGTCCAAATGTTCCTGTTCAAGAAACTGATAAAACTCGACAAAGAATTTAAAAAGAACTGACTCTAACCAAAGAGACACAAGGAGAATATGCGTGTTGTTGGAAGGTTGATAATACTATTAATCGTGACCAGGTCATTGTCCTTACTGTATTTTCTAACACTGATTCTATTGACACACCGGAGACTGAGGCACACATTGAACATGAAAGCACACAGATTAAGGGACAAAAAGTAGAAACTCCCAAAACGGAGCGTGTCCTTGTGACAGCACATCAAATAATGGAATGGCAAGTCACAGCAGTATTAGGGAAGGATCTTACTTTGCCATGCAATATTCAACCATACCCACAAGAAAATGCTAATGTAGCAGTTGACTGGTTTAAAGCAGTGAATCCAGTAATCAGTCATGTGGAAAGGATCTTAAAAACATATGAGTAATGGACAAACAGAGTAATGTTTATAAATTCAGACGATAAATGGAGCGCATCCATTCGCATACATAGCCTTCAGCTAAAAGATGAGGGAATGTACATAGGAACTTGGGTTATGATCCCAAGTATTAGCAAATATATCTACCAAGTACAAGTATGTGAGGGTACCTGTCCAACTCAAACACCCAGACCACCCCCATTAACTCCATTCACCACTGACACTACCCCACCAATGGAATTTCTAATTCTACAACTTTGGCCCACATCAGGAATCTTCCTGAACTCTAGCACAGCATATATGGTAGAGAACGTGGGATGGATATATGTGCCACTAAAACTAAATTTTGCTAGTATGATCGTGCCAATACAATGCCCCCAACATTATGAAGATTAGTTCAGTTCAGAAATTGACATGCACTTGCAATTTTGGAAGGGTTTTCAAATGGAAAAGGTAAGGCAGTCAAAACAGGAGGAGGCATTAGCAGCCTATTGCTTGATCAACAAACAATTACCATTGATAACATACATTCTATTGTTCAAGGGTTCAGCCACCTGAATTCTACTATTTTGTCAATTATTAACAGCATGGAAAAGAATGATGTTTCACTGGCAGTTGCCTATGTGGCCTATGGTGATAGAGTAATTGAAATCATTGAGCGAAGTTTATTACAATTACAGTTACAAAATTGGCCACGAGTACTAGACTGCACAGTAATTTTAAAACAAATACAGGAGCAAGGAGTAAACAACATTGATCCTGTGTTCCTACAATTTATTAAATTTGATAAAATTACAAATTTAAATCATGATGTCAGTAAAAGCCTTCACATCATGTAACTGATCTCCATATTTGCGGTCGGAAAGGAATTTTCTTCTGGGTCAGATGGGCAGAGACATTGAGTTTTTTTGCCTTCCTCTGCAGCATGGGGCACAAGTTATGTACAGATCTAAACTAGTGTAAATGGTAAATTCTCTGTAACTTGAAGTCTTTAAACTACGATTTGAGGACTTCTGTAACTGAACCAGAGGTTAGGGGTTCTATTATAGGAGTGGGCGGGTGAGGTTCTGTGGCCTGCAATGTGCAGGAGGTCAGACTAGATGATCATGATGGTCCTTTCTGAATTTAAAGTCTATGAGTCTATGAGTAACTGATAGGTCTCATAATGTAACTGTAAATGGGGGCTCATTGTTGAATGGTGTGTTTCCAGTGGGATCCCACAGAGATTGGTTGTTGGTCCTAACACTACTTAATATTTTTATCAATGACATAAAATATATAAAATCATCACTGATAAAGTTTGCAGATGACAAAAAAAATAGAGTAGTAGATAATGAAGAGGACAGGTCCCTGCTTCAGAGAGATATGGTATAAATTTTTAACGGTGAGAATAATTAACCATGGAATAATTTACCAAATGTCATAGTGCATCACTGACAATTTTAAAATCAACATTGGATTTTTTCCTAAAAACTATGCAATAGGAATTATTTTGGGGAAGTTCTATGGAGGACAGATTAAATGATCACAGTGGTATATTACAAACAATCTATTACAATCTGAAGCCAAACTGACAAGAGTAAAAAAAAAAGTGGATGATTTCAGATGCTGTTAGAGCCAGCCCACTACTTCCTAATAATCTTTATAGAAAGTGAAAGCAAAGGCTGGGATGTAATTTTCATGACCAGTAACATCAGATGACAGTTTCTTGAGCATAGTCTGGACCTTAGCAATTTAAGGATTGCCAGCAGTTTGTTCTCTACAGAAGTTGTCACTTGATAGTGCCTACTCTGGTTAAGGTTACAAAACAGTTTAATTTCTAGCCATTTGATTTCTCCTACTTATAGCTAAGGTATTATATGTCTGTGACTTTTCCTGGATAAAAACCAAGGGAAAAGATTATTACTATAGGTGTAAACTCCATCCACTTTAATACAGTTATGCTGATTTACACCATCTGAGATTCTGGACTTATATAATGTATGTATGAGAAATATCTTAACATCTACTGGTAGGATTTTCTGTCTGCTGAAATTAAGTGATCCCATTCTGGAATCTCTTATGAACAATGGCCACTAGACTGAAATAGGGATGGTTTGTCCAAATGGGTAGACATATAAGCAAAATACAAGTTTTATACATATAATGGAGACTAACAGTGCCATTCAGTGAAAAGTCCAGTGTTGCAGGGTATAGTGTGGTGGTTCCTGCAGACATTAATTTACTTCTGTACTCTATGAGGCACACTTCATAATTCACACAACACTAGTTAGAAATGTCTTACAATGCTTTACTCCTCAACCTCCTCAACTTTTACTCCTCAATTATCTTTGAAAACTCCTGGTGATTGGGGGAGGACATGGATGACTGGAAAAAGACTAATGTAGTTCCCAACTTTAAAAAAGGGAAGAAGGAGGATCCAGGGAACTACAGGCCAGTCAGCCTCACCTCAGTCCCTGGAAAAATCATGGAGCAGGTCCTCAAGGAATCAATTCTGAAGCACTTAGAGGAGTGGAAAGTGATCAGGAACAGTCAGCATGGATTCACGAAGGGCAAGTCATGCCAGACTAACCTAATTGCATTCTATGAGGAGATAACTGGCTCTCTGGATGAGGGGAAAGCAGTGAATATGTTATTCCTTGACTTTAGCAAGGCTTCTGATATGGTCTCCCACAGTATTCTTGCCAGCAAGTTAAGTATGGGCTGGATGAATGGACTATAAGGTGGATAGAAAGATGGCTAGATAGCCGGGCTCAATGGGTAGTGATCAATGGCTCCATGTCTAGTTGGCAGCCGGTATCAAGGAGAATGCCCCAATGGTCAGTCCTGGGGCCGGTTTTGTTCAATATCTTCATTAATGATCTGGAGGATGGCGTGGACTGCACTCTTAGCAAGTTTGCAGATGACACTAAACTGGGAGGAGTGGTAAATATGCTGGAGGGTAGGGATAGGATACAGGGGGACCTAGACATATTAGAGGATTGGGCCAAAAGAAATCTGATGAGGTTCAACAAGGACAAGTACAGAGTCCTGCACTTAGGATGGAAGAATCCCATTCACTGTTACAGATTAGGGACCGAATGGCTAGGCAGCAGTTCTGCAGAAAACGACCTAGGGGTTACAGTGGACGAGAAGCTGGATATGAGTCAAGAGTGTACCCTTGTTGCCAAGAAGGCTAATGGCATTTTGCGCTGTAGAAGTAGGGGCATTGCCAGCAGATCAAGGGATGTGATCATTCCCCTCTATTCGACATTGGTGAGGCCTCATCTGGAGTACTGTGTCCAGTTTTGGGCCCCACACTACAAGAAGGATGTGGAAAAATTGGAAAGAGTCCAGTGAAGGGCAACAAAATGATTAGGGGGCTGGAGCACATGACTTATGAGGAGAGGCTGAGGGAATTGGGATTGTTTAGTCTGCAGAAGAGAAGAATGAGGGGGGATTTGATAGCTGCTTTCAACTACCTGAAAAGGGGTTCCAAAGAGGATGGATCTAGACTGTTCTCAGTGGTAGCAGATGACAGAACAAAGAGTAATGGTCTCAAGTTGCAGTGGGAGAGGTTTAGGTTGGATATTAGCAAAACGTTTTCACTAGGAGGGTGGTGAAGCACTTGAATGTGTTACCTAGGGAAGTGGTGGAATCTCCTTCCTTAGAGGTTTTTAAGATCAGGCTTGACAAAGCCCTGGCTGGTATGATTTAGTTGGGAATTGGTCCTGCTTTGAGCAGGGGTTTGGGCTAGGTCCCTTCCAACCCTGATATTCTAACCCAAATATGAAAAAGCCCTGGAATTCACTAGATCTGAAGATTAACAGTCAATCTGTAAGAGTGAGATTTCCAGACCTGCTGAAGCCTGTGACATATTTCAGCTAGAGCTGGTAGGGGAATTATTGACAAAAGAGTTGTTTGCTGGAAAATGCCGATTCATAGTAACAAAAATTTGTCCTGTGAAAGGATCTGTTTAATTGAAACTTTCATCAGAAAAGGAGTCTCCTGTCCATGTTGTAATTTATGGTAAAAAATCAAAGACATACCAGAATAATCAATAATGGTTAGGACATGCTATTTATTAGGCCAGAGAGAGAAAGCAAGCATGTGTGAGAGAAAGTGGCCACAGAGCTCAGTGGTTTATGCACTCAGCTGTAGTGTGGGAAAGGTGGACTCAATTATTTATACAAAGCAGAACAACTCAAACAGAGACCCATCCCAAAGCCCTTACCTGTCTGATTCTCCCACCTCCTTCCAGGTGAATGCCTTAACCACCTGGCAATTGGCTATTCTGGGCTGTGTATCTGTTTCTGGTTTTTCATTAAAGAACTTTGGAAGGTCTCAGTTTCATCTGATTTAGAATAAGAAATATTTTGAAATCTTAGGAAAATCATTGCCTGCCCAGCTCTAATTTCAGCAAGGATAGGTGGATCTACAGTATATCTACACTGCAGCTGGGAGCAAGCCTCTGAGCCTGTGCAGATTTGCACTAGTAGGGCTCAAATTAACATGCTAAAAGTTGCTGTGTGGACTTGGGACGGACCTTGGGCTCACAAGCCTAGGGGGTCAGGTGGTCTTGAGAATCCAAGCTCCAGCCCAACTTACTCTCCTGGCTGGGAGGTTTGCTCCCAGCTGCAGTGCAGACATACCCTTAGGGGCCAGAAAGAAAGAGCAGGGTGTATGCTTCTATCCATTCTTCAAATGTAAAAAGGTTTCCAGATTTGATGCAATGCATGATTTGTGTAAAAGTTCGGGATGGTCCAATGTTGTTGTTTTTTCCCTAAAATGGTTCACTTACCTTTAAAATGAATCCTTAGTATGCATTTAGACTGGATTTGTACTTTTATGGACATATATCTATTATGGGTCAAAGCCTAGTCCTATGGAAGTCAATGGAAAAAACTCATATTGATTTCAGTGAAACCAAGGATTTGTCTAATGGAACTAATTACATTTTCATAGTATAAGACCATATTCAGATGTGTTAACATGCTGCCCATATGTCATGAGAGAGCTGGAAAGCCATTAGCTTATCTGAACATTATATTACTTGTAAGTGCTGAAATACATAAATATGAAATTATTTATGCTGTGTATCGAGTTAGCTGAAGTAAGAGCAGCCTAATCAAGCAACAACATTTATAATATCCAATATGGATTGGTCAATCTCACTATAATTGTGTAGTATTTGTTTTATTGTGGTGCATAGACACTGCAAAAACACATTGTAAAAGGAATTGCCTGACCCAAAGAACTTACAGTACAAAGGCTGATAAGAGAAACCCAGAGACAATGTAACCTGACCAACATCACGTGGCAGGCTGGTGGCAGAGCCAGAAATAGAACCCAGATCACCTAAGTTACAGTCTAGGACAGAGCTTATCCATTAGCCCACATTGCTTCTAAAGGAAAAACTTCTTCTTCCTCTGAAGTAACAGTGTGAAGTATCTTGCCTTTGTTTGCAGTTTGAGAATGAGCCGTCATATCATGTGAGTTCTATTGTGTAACCATCACACAACTTCTATATAATGTGGTTATTCTATAAGAGTTGGTAACCCTTTTAAAAAAAGTCTTTTTTTAAAATAACAAACAGATATACGATTTTTAATTTTGGATCTGTAGTAAAGTCAGTTCTTGGCTGCAAGCGGTATTAAGATTTAAAATAGGAAGTACTTTGAAGGAAATGGAGCTGCACTCATCCCCCAGATGATTAAATGTGGGTTTTCTTGCTAAACTTCCTAAATTCATCACATTGTTTCAGGCTGTTCTAACTGCAAGCTTTTATAATAGGCATTTCAATTTGTCTTACTTTGGAGCTATGTAATGATATGTACAAGGTTTTAAAATAAATTGTTCAGATTATAAGGAAAGTCCATCTCTCACATCCAGATCAGACTGCACATTAATAATTGTTCAGACTAAGAAATAACACACATGGTATAGTGGATGTCTTAGGAAACTTGTCATGTGGTATTAAGCCTCTCCTTTTTTTAGATCAGTTCAAATACAGCCCAGATTGGTAGTCAATGAAATTCATAACCAAATAAAGTAAAAGCTTTGTTATCCAGCATGTTAGGGGAATGGGGGGTGCCAGTTAGTCAAAAATTCTGGTTAACTAAGAGTGATACTTACCAATGGAGGGAGGGAGCTGGGTGTGGGAGGGAGCTTCGGGCAGGGGGTTGGGGCATGGGAGGGGTTTCAGGGTGCTGGATCTGGGTGGCGCTCACCTTGGGCAGTTCCCAGCAAGCGGCGACATGTCACTGCTGCTCCTAGGCGGAGATCCAGCCAGGCAGCTCTGCAAGCTGCCATCCCTGGGTGCCACTCCCACAGCTGCCATTGTCCAAGATCCCCAGCCAATGGGAGCTCTGGAGCCAGTACTTGGGGTGGGGTGCGTGCAGTGCACAGAGCCCCTGTGGCCATTCGTCCACCTAGGAGTATCAGGGACATGTCACCACTTGCAGGGAGCTGCCCGAGGTGAGTGCCACCCAGATCTGGCACCCTGAAATGCCACATTCTAGGGCTTTCCAGTGGTAAAACGCCGGATAACACAGCTAATAGCTTGTTCATTTGAAATTAGTTGGTTATTTCAGTCCTTTTCTTAGAAGACAGGTGTCCAAATAAGGGACAATGTTTTCATAAATGTCATTAATTGACTAAATCTAGAACTCTCAACAGAGAGGCTAACACCTAGTGGATACTGACGATAAACTAGCCTTTGACTCATAATGATGCTTTCCATGCTGGGATCACTGAGATGCTTTGGCGGACAGTATGGAGGAAGCACACAATACTGCTATCCAGACTGTGTGTCTTCAGTGTATCACTAGAGGTCTCTACAGCTATGTTAAATTAATTCAATAGTAAGTACAAACAACCCCCGACCCCCCTCCCCCATACACACACACACTTGGTAATATATAAACTATTTTCAGTGGTCACTCTTTTTGGGTGCCTAATTCCCTTCAGATCCTTTGAAAATTCCAGCCTTAATATGTTTTCTACTTTTTATGCCACCTATTAACTATATAATATATAGTATTCACCATTCAAGATGGTATTCACCCAAGAGTTCTGAAGGAACTCAACTATGGAGTTGCAGAACTAACTATGATATGTAAACTATCACTTAAATCCGTGTCTGTGACAGATGGCTGGAGCATAACTAAAGTGATGCCAATTTTTAAAAAGGCTCCAGAGGCGAGGCAATTCCAGGCTGGTAAGCCTAACTTCAGTATCAGATTGGTTAAAACTATAGTAAAGAATAGAATTATCAGACCCATAGATGAACAAGATTTGTTGGGGAAGAGTCAACATGGCTTCTGTAAAGGGAAATCATGCCTCACCAATCTATAAGAATTCCTGAGGATGTCAACACCCATGTGAACAGGGGTGATCCAGTGGATATAGTGCACTTAGACTTTCAGAAAGCTTTTGACAAGGTCCCTCACCAAAGGCAGTCATGGGATCAGAGGGATAATTCTCTCATGGACCAGTTATTCAAAGATAGGAAACAAAAGGTAGCAATAAATGGTCCATTTTCAGAATGAAAAGAAGTAAAGAGAAGTGTCCCCCAATGATGTGTACTGAGTCCAGTGATGTTCAACATATTCATAAATTATCTATAAAAAGGGTAAACAATGAGGTGGCAAAGTTGAAGACAATACAAAATTACTCAAGCCAATTAAATGCAAGGCAGACTTTAAAGAATTACAATGGGATCTTGCAAAACTGGGTGACTGGGCAACAAAATGGCAGATGGAATTCAGTGTTGATAAATGCAAAGTAATGAACATTGGAAAACATAATCCAAACAGCACATACAAAATGTTGGGGTCTATATTAGCTGTTACCACTCAAGAAAAAGATCTTGGAGTCATTGTGGATAGTTCTCTGAAAACATCCACTCAATGTGAGGCAGCTGCCAAAAAAGCTAACAGAATGTTCAGAACCATTAGGAAAGAGAGAGATAATAAGAGAGTAAATATCATAATGCCATTATAAAAATCCATGGTATGCTCACTCCTTGAATACTGTATGCAGTTCTGGTTACCTCATCTAAAAAATGCTATATTAGAAATGGAAAAGGTAGAGAGGCATGATTAAGGGCATGATTAGGGGCATTAAATGATTAGGGGCATGTAACTGCTTACATATAAAGAGTGCTTATAAAGACAGGGACTGTTCAGCTTGGAAAAGAGATGATTGAAGGGGGGATATGACAGAGATCTATGAAATCATGAATGGTGTGGAGAAAGTGAATACAGAAGTGTTATTTAAACCTGCACATAACACAAGAACCAGGGTTCATCCAATGAGATTAATAGGCAGCCGATTTAAAATTAAAAAAAGGAAGTACTTCATCACACAAGGCAGTGTCAACCTGTGGAACTCCTTGCCAGGGAATGTTGTGAAGGTCAAAAGTTTAACTGGGTTCAAAAAAGTAATAGGGAAGTTGATGGAGGATAGGTCATCAGTGGCTATTAGCCAAGATGGCCATAGATGCAACCCCATGCTCTGGTAGTCCCTAAGTCTCTGACTGTCAGATGCTGGGACGGGACAACAGAGGACAAATCCCTTGATAAATGCTTTGTACTGTTCATTCCATCTGAAATATCTGGCATTGGCCATTATTGGAAGATAGGATACCCGGCTGGATGGACTATTGATCTGACCCAGTACGGCTGTTCTAATTTTCTTAATACTTACAATATAATATGAATTCATCAGCTGCAGCTTCATAGTTAAAGCTGAGCTAAATTTTGCACTTTTATATGTATTGATATAGTGCCAGCAATGTGCTAAGCACTTTGCAGTAAATCTGGAATCAAAGGGCCTGATCTAATGCCTATTGAAGTCAATGGGGAATCTTTCTATTGATTTCAGTGGGTGATGGATTGAAACCAAAGACCTTGCCCTGAAGATCTTATAGATTAAATAAAATTAAGTATTTAATCAAAGAGTATGCAATAACAACAGAAAAGACTTCAGAAACTGATTTATTGATTAGATTTTCCCTTTGCCATTTGGTCTAAGTATGATCTATAAATAATTACTTTAAAATGTTTAGCAGTGAATAAATACCCCTGCCCCTTTATTCTTGCTCTTTCTCTATAGATATATAGATATATAAACAAACAAAAAATCCTCTCTCTGTAATATTGTTTTCTGTCTCGGCAAAATTTTCCTGGACAAGTTGAAGAACATTGATGGGATAATGTGGTGGGGGATGCATTCCCATTGCTTGTGTTGTATTTGTTTTGTAGAAAAGATAGAAGTCTGTAGTTTTCAAGGCTGTCAATTTGTCATTTTTCACATCCTGTACATTCAACTGAATATTTAAAAACAAAAGTAAGGAATATTATTTTCCCCATTTATTCACAAAGTTTTCCAGTAATTTCTCCTGTGTGTGTTCCCACGATGATTGCATAATTTCCTCTCCCTGTTACACCACCACCCATAAGTTTTCTACTGAGTTTAAGCACTGCTGTCACATTGATTTAGCAGGCAAATCATGTTATTGCAAGCAAAAGCTACACTTTGAACTCAAGTTTTATTTTTACAGCCAAAATGAATTAAACTGCACCTGCACAAAGGATTGTTTCCCCTTTGTTTTGTGAAACTGGCCAAAAGCCATAGATTGTGTGGTTTCTGTATGTACAGATTTTTCCACACACCTTTTTCCAGCAGCACTACTTGCTTCAATGGTTTGAACGTTTCCTCTGGTAGATCACAGTTAAAAACATGTTAGTACTGATAATTGCCACACCCAGGGTTAATATGCTATATTTTGACATGGCTGACATAGCTAAATATGTTGTTTATAGTGTTGTTATACGTGCTTTGGTCCCAGGATATGAGAAAGATAAGAAAGGTGAGATAATATATTTTACTGGACCTACTTCTGCTACTGAAAGAGGCAAGCTTTCAAGCTCCACTGAGCTCTTCTTCAGGTCTAAGAAAGGTAAACAGAGTATCACACATGTTACAAGAAACCATTCAAAGTGAATTGGGCAATTAACACCATCTGCAGTCATAGAACAAAGGAGAGTTAGTGAGTTACACATAGTTGTAATGAGACATAAATTTATGTTTCCAAGCTCATCTTTTGAAGATTTTGTGCAGGTTTCCTCTGAGGATGAGGACTGGGAGGTCTGAAAATTGTTTACCCACAGGCGATAGGTTACTTTGTCTTTTATCATTTTTCAGTGTGAGTCCATTCAAGAGTGTAGTGATTGTTTTACCCACATAAGTTATTACTGGGGCATTTGTTACCCTGGATGCAGTACGCCACATATAGGCTTGAAAGCTTGTCTCTATCACCAACAGAAGTTGGTCCAATACAAGATATTACTTCACCCACTTTGATCAATGGCAGTATTTTTGAGCTTATCTGATAACACTGATTGACAATGGATGCCTCAAGTAACAGATAATGATATACAAAGACTTTCACAATTAGAGCACCAGATCAAGCTCAAGTCAGTGATTGGGAACATTTGGACATAGGAAATGCCATGCTGAATCAGACAATGGCCCACCTAGTCCACTCTCATGTTTCCAACAGTGGTCATTGCCAGATGCTTCAGAAGAAAGTGCAACAAACCCTGAAGTAGGTAGTTATAGAGTGGACTTTACTATTAGATAAATGAAGGACACTGACAAAGTTGTGTGGGGGATTCTGGCTTACACTGCTGCTGTACAGACTATACCCATTCTCAGGATAAATAATGGATCCTCAATTGGTATCAGTCAATGCCCCCCACAGCTATCCATTTCAGCACTGTTCAGAACCACTATGTTCCTTCAAAAATACAATAACACTAGCACTACAGTGGGAGGTCTGTCTATCTGGGGCATACAAAGATTCAAATCTAGCATCCTAAAACTGCATTAGCTTTTTTAATGGCCATATCACATTGACGGCTCATAGTCATCCTGTGACCAATACTCCGAGGTCCTTCTCCTCCTCTGTTACTTCCAACTGATGCGTCCCCAATTTATAACTAAAATTCTTGTTATTAATCCTAAATGCATGACCTTGCACTTTTCACTATTAAATTTCATCCTATTGCTATTACTCCAGTTTACAAGGTCATCCAGATCTTCCTGTATGATATCCCAGTCCTTCTTTGTGTTAGCAATACCTCCCAGCTTTGTGTCATCCGCAAACTTTATTAGCACATTCCTGCTTTTTGTGCCAAGGTCAGCAATAAAAAGGTTAAATAAGATTGGTCCCCAAACTGATCCCTGAGGAACTCCACTAGTAACCTCCTTCCAGCCTGACAGTTCACCTTTCAGTATGACCCATTGTAGTCTCCCTTTTAACCAGTTCCTTATCCACCTTTCAATTTTCATATTGATCCCCATCTTTTCCAATTTAACTAATAATTCCCCATGTGGAACCGTGTCAAATGCCTTACTGAAATCGAGATAAATTAGCTCCACTGCGTTTCCTTTGTCTAAAAAATCTGTTACCATCTCAAAGAATGAGATCAGGTTGGTTTGGCATGATCTACCTTTTGTAAAACCATGTTGTATTTTGTCCAAATTACCATTGACCTCAATGTCCTTAACTACTTTCTCCTTCAAAATTTTTTCCAAGACCTTACATACTACAGATGTCAAACTAACAGGCCTATAGTTACTCAAATCACTTTTTTCCCCCTTTCTTAAAAATAGGAACTATGTTAGCAATTCTCCAGTCGTATGGTACAACCCCTGAGTTTACTGATTCATTAAAAATTCTTGCTAATGGGCTTGCAATTTCATGTGCCAGTTCCTTTAATATTCTTGGATGAAGATTATCTGGGCCCCCTGATTTTGTCCCATTAAGCTGTTCGAGTTTGGCTTCTATCTTGGATGTGGTAATATTTACCTTCATATCCTCATTCCCATTTGTCATCCTACCATTATCCCTAAGCTCCTCATTTGCCTTATTAAAGACTGAGTCAAAGTATTTATTTAGATATTGGGCCATGCCTAGATTATCTTTAACCTCCATTCCATCCTCAGTGTTTAGCGGTCCCACTTCTTCTTTCTTTGTTTTCTTCTTATTTATATGGCTATAGAACCTTTTACTATTGGTTTTAATTCCCTTTGCAAGGTCCAACTCTACATGGCTTTTATGTAATGTTGAAATGTTCTAATTGTAAATTTGTGTGATTGAGGAAGATTATAGTGATTGTGAAATGTACAAGGGGTTTTTGCTTGAGCAAAGTGGAGAAAATGGTTCTTTGTACTTAATTAAAATCTATGCAATATCTAGCATTGAACCAATATTAGACAACATCCAATGCAGTTGTTTAGCATATTTAAATAGTAAGTGGCCCTGATCCTCCTCTCTGGCTGAGCTCTGTTCAGTGCAGGATCTGAAAGGGCAGGCTGTATGCCATCTTTGCACTCACCAACCTCCAGAGCAGTTGCAGGGCAGCTCAGTCTCCAGAGAAAGTTAGAGCAGCCCTCAGGTTGAAAAGTCTTCCTTAGTATTCTTATGCCCACACGGGATTCATGAAGCATAGCAAGCCCTGGCCAGGATCTTTACCTCCCTCTCTTCACACATCCCTGACATGATCTGTTCACACAGGGAACTCGTTTTCATTGTGAAAAAGGTGTGAGTTCAGTAATTCAAGGTAAATTACTAGAGAAGACAAGAGAGTTGGTAGTTTTCATGAGTTAGCTCACACTAGACTTTAAATCAACATACTAATGCATGTGAAAGCTACAAACTGCCTTGTCTTCTCTTTGATTTTAATTCAAGTTAGCTAACTGTGGTCAAGAACACACTTTTTTTCACCACACTGAATACAATGATGAGAAAATGGAGCTGGCTATGCTGCCTTTACACTGGCCAGAGGTTTTCCAACACCAGAGGAATCACCAGCAATTTAGAAAAGATGTATGGGCCTTCTGTACACCTGGTGCTGTGAACTGTAGCATTGGCAAAATCCTCAATCATTGTGACTCCATTTTTTTCAATGTTATACAAATTTATACCAAGTGAAGACCTGGCCTTCTGAGCAACAGCTTTCCCTCTCCCTGCATACCATGTAGTCATTTTCACCTGTGCAAAATGACTGCAAAATATAATAAAAAACCTATCAAATCAGAATAGTAATACTTTACACTAATTTTGTAAGACAGTGGACAATCAAGCCCATTGTATTTTCTAACTCCTGGACTATTGAGACTGGGGCCATGTCTACACTACAAACTTTGGCTGACCCAAGTTACATCAGCATAAAGCTGCCACAGTTACTGTATCACTTGTGTTTGCATACTTAACATCTTGAATTGGTGCAGCACATACTCACCAGAACTACTTGTGTGGTACACCATGGGTATGTAATCCAGTGTGCAACTCATCACAGTCCAGTGCATTGTTTGGGAAGTTTTGTCAGTGCATGATGGGACAGAAACAAATCTTGCAGAGGTGTCTGGGAGCAAGAGGTCAACTTCCCAGAATTCAACTTTCTCAGTGTTATCCATATCCATAATTTTCGTAACTTTAAAAAAAAAACATGAACCTGAGTGGCCTTTCTTGCCATGCATCTCTGACAGAAGCCTGGAACAGCTCTGCACTATTGTCCAGAATATTGCAACCACAGGATGCACAATCCTCCAGTATTTGCAGAGCTGCAGAGGAACCACATGAGCAGGGAACCTGATGATTTTTTGGAGGACAGATTGCTGTGCGACATAGGTTGTTGGTGGCATTCATGGAGCAGCTGCAAATGGTGGAACACTGTTTCTTGGCCCAAGAAATGAGCTGATGGGATCACAATAGAGGTTTGGGACGATGAGCAGTGGTTGTAGAACTTTCAGATGTGAAAAGCCCAGCTCGCCCAAACCCTCCAGCACAGAGACACCAGAATGGAAGCTGCACTGACAGTAGAGAAGCAAGTGGTGATCACACTGTAGAAACTTGCATAAGGCAATTTTATGGTTTGCTGTATCCCTAAGGGCAACTAATCATCAACAGGATCCTTTCCCTCCTATCTCTCTGCTTTGACCGCAGTAGTTTTCAATGAACTGGGTTCTTAGTTACTAACTGGTGATGCCTCTACCTGATTGTTTAATGTATTCATGAAACCTACCATACCTCCCTCTGTTTTTTTTATTATCCCTAATTGGGACTTATCCCTATGACTAGTCTGATACCTTATACACATACTCTTCTGACATCTCTGTAATGGATGAACCAACACTTTATTGACAAGAGTAAATATAGAGGAAGTATATGAAAGGAAGGAGAAGATGGATTTGAAGAGGGTACATCAGTTACTCCTTCAGACTAGGGTGACCAGATGTCCCATTTTTAAAGGGACAGTCCCGTTTTGGGGGACTTTTTCTTATATAGGCACCTATTGCCCCCCAACCCCCATCCCGTTTTTTTCACAGTTGCTGTCACCCTACTTCAGACAAACGGAGACAGTCAGGAGATGCCCACACTCCCTGAGGCAGAACTGTCTTCTTGAAGATTCTGATCTCCTTGCCCTGGCATCTCTGAAGTTTTAAAGAAGACATGCTTATTTACACTTCTGCTGTGGATTGCTTGTGCACGGCCCCAGTCACAGCATCAGCCATAGTGAGTCTGGCACAGCGTGGTTAAGGGAAATGTGAAGGAATGGCTCAGTTGCATGAACTATGAGTACACTGCAATGGCACTGAATACAGCCACAGAAGGTTTTTATTGTAACTGATATCTCTCTCCTATGGGTACAAAGGCACAGAGAGCACAGCTACTGCTGACATTCCCGAAGCCTCCTGGGCCCATATGCCACTAACCTGTTTATTCCAATGTTGCCTGCTGCTGTTATCGCTGACTGGTGTGAGAAAATGTCCTACTCAGGAGGAAGAAATAAGCCTGCCATCCTAGAAATCTTTGGGAGAGGATTGTGGAGTACCCTTATGAAGATTTCATTAAGATCTCTCAGGACGATACAAGGGACATAACTATGTACACAAACAAACTGCTCTACATGCTGCCCCTGCCACCTAAATCCCCGGGGGAATGAAAAGCAGGTAGAGTTGTTATTTTCTGATATGAGAAAATTAATGCTAAGTTGATAATTGTGTCCTCTATGTTGGGGGTGCCATCAGGACATCATTGTAATGGGATATTTCCCATTTTTTTTTTTATTATCCCTACTTGGGACGCACTTCCCCAAACTTTTTTCTCCTGCAACAGGATTTCTCATGATTAGCTGTAAGGACTGACTGGGACTGTGGTGGAGTCTCAAACAGATTGTGGCTCAGAGCATAGCTCGATCCCCTGGTCATATGTCCCTCATCCTCCTCGCCATTCACACCAGGGGTCTATGTCTTGAGATACTCAGAAGTATCCACTGTAGTCTGCAGGTTGGTGATGGAGTCTCTGACAAGTATCAGAGTGGTAGCCGTGTACTGTCATACTGACAAGCATGACATGCAGCTCCTTGTAAAAGAGGCATGTCTGCAACTTGGCACTGGATTGACTGTTGGTCTCCCTGGCCTTCTGGTGTGCCTGCCTCAGTTCTTCTCCTGTATCCCCTGTGCAATCTGCTTGTAGATGTCCACATTTTCTATGGCTGGTTGCCACAGGCTCAGGAGATCTAATATCTCCTGTCTACGCCAAGCTGGAGTGCATCTGGAGCATGGAGCCAACATGGCCAGCTGGACAGTTGCACACAACAGTGGAGAGCTCCTAGATGTACTCATCAAGCTGGACAATCAGGAAAAGGCATTTAAAAATTCATGGGGCTTTTAACAGGTGGGGCTTCCAGTCTCCTGGGCAATGGAGATCACAATTGTTACCAGAGTGGTCAGTGTCTGGCACTGTGGGACAGCTGCTGGAGGCTGTTAGGGTCAACATAGGTAATGCAGTGTCTACACTCATGCTTCATTGGTCTCAGTATATTGACCCTGGCTCAGTGCTGCTCAGGGAGGTGGTGTTACTGCATCACCATAATGGGGGTGTGACACTCTGCAACCCAGAGCAACCCATATTTACCACGGTGCTGTAATTATGATATGCTTTGTACAAAGTATGCCGTTTAAGGTATCATTCTAAAGGTCTTGATCTGCTAAATGTTAATATCTCATTGGATTGCATGTGCTATCATCATATGTGAAGTTATGAAATCTTGCTATGTGTGATTTACTAGAGTATGATGTGAGGCTGGAAACACCCAAAAAACAGCCTTTCAGAGAGTGTTAATTGCTGTCATCAACTCCCATCAAGGATCTACTAACACAGGAACTCTGTATAAGGAAGCCTTCTCAGAGGGAGCACGGAGACAATGGAGAATGTTTGGCCAATGGGGGTGAACCCCCAATGTCACATGCATAGACTTTCCAGCAAGCTGGAAGAAACCATAAGAGATGCGGAGTGATATCATCACTTGTCTTCATTCCCTTGCAACTCAACACCTGAAAGAACCTCTGGAAGGAAAAGGAATTTGATTGGGGAGGGGAACCCAGGCTGCAAAGCAGATGCAGCCTGTGCCTCAAGAATCTGTCAGCATGTTTGTATCATCAGTCAGGGTGAGATATTACTGATTCAAGTTTGTATAAGTCTTAGATTGTGATTTTGTGTGATTTCCTAGGTAATCTGCCTAGGACATTTTTTTAACCATTTATAGACCCACCTTATAGTAATTTCATCTAGACTTCATTTCCCTAGTTTGCTTATGAGAAAATCATGTGGGACTCTGGCAGAGCCTTACTAAAATCAAGAAAGATGACATATATTGTGTCCCACCTATCCATTAGTCCAGTTAACCTGTCAAAGAAGGAAATTAGATTGGTATGGCATGATTTGTACTTGACAAATCCATGCTGGCTGTTCCTTACACCCATATTTATCTGCTAGGTGCTCACAAATTGATGGTTTAATAATTTGCTCCAGTATTTTCCAAGTATTGAAGTTAGATTGATTGGTGTATAATTCCCCCAGTCTTCTTTGTTACTCTATTATGTTTGTCCTTCTGGCGTCTCTGGAACCTGACCCATCCTCCAGGAGTTCTCAAAGATTATTGTTAATGATTCTGAGATTGCTTCAGCTAGTTCTTACATACATGTGAGCAAGTACTTCTCTTCTAGGCTGTTGCTATAATATTATGAGATAAGAAGAAACACTGTGGCTAAACTGAATGGAATAAGGAATGTCTGTGTAACATCTGTAGAAGAAAACTGTATGTAGATGATTAGCCTACTACATTATTGTTCACATTATTTAACGAGCTAACATTTTCCAGTGTAAACGAGGCCAAAGATGACAATATTAGTGGAATAAACTTCATAAATTAGGTTCCTAATCTTTGAGCTAAAGGAGCTATTCCATTGGTATTGAGGGCTACAATAACAGACCTAAAGAATACCATATTCACAAACACAGGTCTAACTTTCCATACAGTAGAGGGCTGGGATACCTACAGACTATCTACCAAGAACTTCTGCCTCTAAAAATGGGTAAATGTATAAAGAGTAACAATATCAGATTCTTGTGTGTAAGATGTTTCACAGCCTGTAGATTAGAAACTGAGTACAGACTAGTACGAATAAGAATTCGTCCAAACTTCTCTCCCAAAGTTCAGTTTACCTGACCCTTAAATGGTTTTTGGTTTTAAAAATATTTGATTTAGGGAGTTTGTTTTTAGTTTTGCTGTTTTTCATATTTTTGTATACCTTTGAATGTCCTGGTTTCTATCAGGACTGGAAACATAAATAATGTAATAACAATAAGCAAAGCTAATACATCATAGTATTTTGGACTTGAGTGAAAATGTGCGGCACTGGCATTTTCATAAGAAAATTTTCTCATGAGATTTCAGGCAAACACATTGTGATAGAGCAAATTTTGGATAAGACTTTGAATTGGAAGATTAGTCAAACTGAACAAAATCTTTGGAGGTTTGCTCATTCGCCTTTGCTCCACCACAGCTCTGAATTCAGTCAAAGCAGACCATGAAAATGAGAGCTGATATTAAATATTAACAGGAGAATTTGATTTAGGAAAATAATGCAATGTCTTAACAATCTTAGATATTTTCATGTTTGTAGATTTTTTAATTGTAAAAAGGGGGGGAAAGTTGAGTTTTGAAATTAAGCTTTGGTGGCTCACTGACCATGATTAGTCAGCACAGGCAGTTTTAATTGACTGCTTGTTGAACAGAAATAGCACTGGGCCTCAGAAGTCAAATTAGAGTGGTCCCAGACTGCACTGTATGCAGTTTACTGGGTCACACCAAAAAAACTTCATTAGTGATATAACATGTCAAAATTAGTCACTTAAGAATGTAAACAGCTCTAGAAACAGGAATGAGCAGGCCTCCAGCCATCTGCTTTGTGTGTTTGTCCCGCTTTTTCACTGTAGACATGGATTTTTGTTCCCTCAGCCAGATGATTGTCGTCTTAGATTCAGCTGAGTGTCCCGAAGTAGCAGAGAGCTGGAGATGTCAACAGATTGCTATGCCTTCCGGTGGGGGCTCAGAGCTATGGGCTCAGCAGGGAGGAGCAACATCAACAGCTGGTGCATCCCAGGACCTCTCTTCCATCTTCTGTTTTCATTTTTTTGCTACAGATGTGAGAAGCTCACGGTCTTGTCATTATTAGCAAAGGCACCCTGGTGCAATCCTACATTCCTTTTAGCTCAGCTCAGTGACTAATTTCTCTCTCTCTCTCTCCCTCTCACATTCCCACCCCTTTCCCCTGCAATTCTGACACTTTGACCATGATTTTGGAATTTGATTTATAGTTTCTTTTCTTCATAAGAAATTATGATAATTTCCTTTTGGAATTCTTGTTGTCACTCATTCTGCAGTAGCTGAATTGTATGAGCTTGATTTTCCATTCTATTAACCCAAATGTACGCTGGTATACCTGTATTAAAATATTAAAGTATTGATGTAAAAATGATGTAAAACAGTGGAGAAGAAGGACCTATATGTTTATTTCTAAAGGGTGAAAATGCACATTAAGAAGGTAAAATTGCAGCACAAATCTGGAAAGTATGAGGCAGCCACAGACCAACCAGCCAACCAGAAAACAAACTAACAAACCCCAAAACACTTAATCAAAAGAAAATGTTAACAAATCTCTGAACAGCAGCACCACTTTCAATTGCCAGTTTGTATAAAAGAGCCAGTAGGGGATTAGACAATTGCTGCATGAAGAATAAACCAATGGCTTCCGATAATTTGGTGCTCAGTTGATAGCAAGCAATTTAATTAAACTGGTTGCTTTTGCATTTGTGAACCCTAGTGGAATATAAGAGTTTGGGAAGCAGAAGAAAGGGAGAAACTGAAGGATAAAAATAAACACAAATATATTAAGCTTTTCTCTCTGAGTTAAATGCATAGCATTTCAATATAACATTATTCCAATTGAAATAAGTATAAACAAAAAAGTATTGGATTTCTTAGAACAGTGGGTTTTAGGGAGAAATCAGTTTAGTTTTAGCAGAAAAATAAGCTCCCACATGCTCCTGTCGCTCTCCACAACCTAGTGTGGAGAACACAAGGGCAGATTAAATTTATTGTTGAAATATGAAATCTTGCATACATTGATGGAAATAATATGAACTATATACCTTACTGGTTTTTTAAACCTGGGTAAGCTGCCCCAGTGCAAATCAAGCCACACCAGCATAAGTTGTGTCTACAACAGGATTTTGCATTGGTGCAGCTGTATTGATGGATCCAATCCAGTATACAAAAGACCCTTTCGCATACTCCTAATAAAAGTGGACATGCAGTGAGACTGGAAGGCAGCACATTGATAAAGGGAAGCTTTTTTACACAGCACATAATTAACCTATGGAAATAACTGGCACAAGGTATCACTGAATCCAAGAATTGATTCAGATTCAAAGAAGGAAATGGAAAATGGGATTATCCACAATTACATTAGAAATATAATGGAATTAAGTCTGAATGCTTCAGAACATATACCAGTCAATAACTGATGGACAAAAAATTTTCATGAAAACTTTTTTCTGTCAAAAATCAGCTTTGGATCGCCCAAAACAAGTCACAAATTTGGGTCAATTTCACGGAAATGTTTTGTGAAAGAAAGAAAGAAAGAAAGAAAGAAAGAAAGAAAGAAAGAAAGAAAGAAAGGTCAAAACAGTTCATTTCAGCATTTCTGAAAAAAAATCAACTTTTTGTTTCATAAAGACATTTAATTTTGGAATGTGCCACAACTTTATTTAAAAGCCACTTAAAATATTTTTAAAACCTCAAAATCAAAATAAAACCTTTTGACTGACCCATAACAAAACTTTCAGTATTTTGGACCTGCCTCTGAACTGAACATTCAGTTATTCACACAGCCCTACATTTGAAATGCTGTCACAAGTAAAATCTACTCCATGCAAAGGACAAGCACAAAGCTTACACACCATTTAAGTCTCAGCTAAGGGCTAGATTCAGAAAGGTACTTAGGTGCCTAACTGCCACTTTAGGTGCCTAAGTCCACTGTTAGGCACCACTTACATTCACACAACGCCGCTCATTTGCTGCCTAACACTGCAGATGCTTAAAGTTCCTATGTTTCCACCAGTTAAGTCCCCTAAGTGCCTAAATGTTTGTTGTTGAGTATGTGCACAGCCTCCTCTGTCCTGGCACTACCCCACCAAGCCAATCAGCACCTAACTCACACCTAGGCCCCAGTGGGATTCACAAGCGAGGCATTCCCCTAACTTTCTCTCCTGTGGGGCATGCATATTCCCTCACAAAAGACATACAGAGTAGGAGGAGGTGATGGTGATGATGCCACCTCCTCCCTTTTACGCTTTTACTTAGCTCAGTGATTAGAGCACTCACCTAGGTTGTGGGGTGCCCCACTCTTTTCCTGATGTGGATCAGGGACTTAAAAACAGGACACCAACCTCCCACACAACAAGTGCCCTAACCACTGGGCTATTGGGTTAAAAGAGGCAATCCCCCTCCACCCCATTTCCTACTTCTTGTTCTCTTACTTCTTAAGAAAGGGCTCACATGGTTTAGGAATCTAACTTCATGGGGCTGTGAATCCTGACTGGAAATAGATGCCTCCTTCCAACCAAACTCCCTTTAAGGATGAAGGTTTAGGCCACCCCGCATCTCAACTTTTCCTACTGGCTGGCTAAGACAGCTCCCTGCTCAGCATTCTGGCTTCTGTGCCTTTTTTAGGCACCTAATTCTTCCCATGTATTGTATAAGGAACCTGAGCTCCTAACTCAGGGCTGCAGATTCCACTAGGCAACAGGGCACTTAAAAGTTGGGCCTTGCAACACCTAACTCCCTCTTGTGAATCTAGCCCTAAATGTCCAAAACAAGTAAGTGGCCTTTGTGCCAGCCTTCTGTACAGGGTGAGTTTCACGCAGAAAGAATACAGTTATTTATGACTATGAACAAATTGTTTGTCTCTTTTAAAGCAGTTGTGATTCTTGAGGCTAGTGACTTCTAGGCACACTCAATCTACAATGATATTGAGAGAGATTAAAAGGGCTTGCTCCTTACAAAGTAAGATATTTACATTCCCTTTCTGAATTCATGTTACCAGAAAGAAGGCTACAGACATTTACAACGTTGTATCATATCACTCTTAAAGCATTTTCAAACACTGTTATAGTAAAGAAACCTGGGAGTATTTTCTTTGTGACTTTTTGTGACCATAAATTCCGCAATTAAACTGTTTCCTGGCTTCTACTGCCACTTTTCTGAGGGAACATATTAGTCTAACCAGATGTCCCAATTTTATAGGGATAGTTCCAATATTCAGGGCTTTTTCTTATATGGGTGCCTATTACCCCCCACCTCCTGTCCTGATTTTTCACACTTGCTATCTGGTCACCCTGGAACATTTAAGCAACACAGAATCTGACCATACAGGAATCCTTGGGCTATATTTTCTCCCAATTACTCCTTAATAAGCCAATGGAAAGAGAAGAAGGAATGAATATCTCATACCACTGAAAATGTAGGCAGAAATGAATTACCCAAATTATATATGTAATTTATTAATATTTACATGATTTGTCTTAAAACTGCACATTCTATAGAGAAACACATAGAAATATCAATGGATCAGTATCTGAAAACAATCCTACTCAGCCCCATACAAATAAAATTTTACCCTCTCCATCCACTCATGCTGCATTTCAACCTACCCCCACAGAGAAAGCCTGGGGAAAGAGCTGGACTTTACAGCATGTCCTGAATGAATCACTTGATTTTCATCCATTACCAGAAGAAGATAATTGAAAAACACAGGATGCTCAGTCTTCTTAACATATCTAGATATAAGCTAAGAATTCTGAGGATTTCACATTCCTTATTATTTAGTGTTCCTCATTATATTATTGGTTTAGCATAGAGTCACAGAGTTTGAGGCCAGAAAGGACCATCAGATCATCTAGTATGACCTCTTGGATACCACAGTCTACCAAAACCACCCAGCACCCACACACTAAACCTAACAACTGAAATTAGACCAAAGAATCACAGCCCATAGGAGATTAGGCTATTATTTGCCATTGGCCGAGAATAAAAGGGACTGAAGGAAATGATTTAGAGAGATATATCCAAATAATTCTGGAAAGTGACCTGCACCCACATGCTACAGAGGAAGGTAAATAACTTTGCGGAGGATTGGCATTAACCTTTGGAAAAATTCCTTTCTGACACTACATATGGCAATCAGTTAGACCCTGGAACAGATGAGCAAGAACCAGTCAATTACGCACCTGAGACAGAGAATGCTTGATGCCACCTCAGAGCCCTAGCCCTCCCCATCAAAAGTCCATCTCCATCCCTGGCTATCCCTGATGCTTCAGAAAATGGAGAGCAGCTATAGGTCTGAAGCAGGATAAGTTTCCTATTGAGATACGCACTGTAAAACCAACACAATATTTTCAATAATCTTCATTGGAAAAGTTCACTTTGAGATGGTGCTACATCAATAGGTGATTTCTTGTGCAGAGACTTACAAATCACTTCTTTAAGAGCTGCTCCCCCTCCCAAAGAGCAGTAACTCAACAGTGAACTTCACCAGCTAAGAAAGACATCAGTCCAACATGAAGGTCAAAGCCAAGAGTTCCTCAGTCGCTCCAGAGCCTTAATAAGTGGTCCTGGCAAAAATTCAGGTAGCAATATAGTTCTAATAAACTGTTTTCTACTGATATCTAATAATATCAAATGTTTTGATACCCCAGAGGTAGAAATTTCCATCACAATTCATTGGTTTAATGAAGACTGAAAATTCCTCACAGCATGACATACTGAACTTTGTCACTAAGCAGAGACAAATCAGCCTCACCTGGATGTTTATTTCCCAAACATTTCTTTGGACAGGGACATCACAGATGTTTCAGTGAAGTGAAGAAATCTCTTTGCAACTCCTTTAGTGTCCCAGCACAAAAATTTCAACAAATCTTTATACTGTAGTCAGTCAGAATCAGAACCAGACTCCCAATGTTAGCACTCAAGCCATCTTCCCTGCCATTTCATTTATCAAAGGTCATCTATATCTATACCATTGTGACATCAAGCCAAGGAAAAGAGTACATATGGACAATTGTGTTAATAGCAGAGTGGTCTCTAAATTGATCAGTATTCTTCCTCAGAGAAATCTAGAATTAAAATGGATCAAATAGCCTCTAATGGCAGAAAAATAAAATTGGTCCTACTTTTCAATGTGAAAAGCATTCCCCAACCTCAAAATGGAAGCTACTACATCAGAAAGATATAACCACCCACCTCAAACTGCAGATGAAAAAAAAAACCCAAGGTCCACACTGAGGATAACTATGGGTCTGGTCCAACTCCCATAAAAATCAGTTGAAAGACTCCCAGGGACTTCATTGGGAGTTGAATTAGGCCCTAGGTGTGTGGAACAAGAAGTAGCCCCATGGTTATCACAGAGGACATGAGATCTTGAACTATATCACAACAGGCATCATTCCCACAGGAAGAAATTAAGCTGTTTCTTTTTGACTTGTGTTTTCTTTCCTATTCAAAAATTCCAGCTATGAAAATAAGCTCATTACTTTTTTTATACTCTTGGTAGTAATATTAAAGAGGTATGGTACTACAACTTCAGTCAGACCTTCCAAATTATATATACCCCAATGATGAAGGAAATAAGCTCTGATAAAACAGCATACAGTTTAGAAAATAGCATTTCCTCTGTACAAGCACTGTAACAGTATTTGTAAAACTGAACAGTTTTGTATATATTTTGTCTACTTCATTCTTACATTTTATCTTTCTGAATGAAGCATTTTCTTAGTATTTATTTTATATATGCACAAATAACAATCAGCCTGGGAATAAAGATGCAACAGCAGTAGTAGCGGAAAGATTTGTGCAATCTTTACAGGGAAAGATCATGCCGCAAATTTACTATGCTGAATCAGATTAAATTGCTGAAATCAAGTAGAAGTATGCTTCTGTCCAAAACAATCATGTCCTAGTGACAGCTCCATTATATTATAAAGCAAAAGTGGGAGTCTCATGCACTGTGATGCAAATCACAGAACTATTTAAGTAAGACTTCAGGGTAGTAAATTACAATCTTATTTAAACTGTGATCTTTCTTTCCTGTAAAACAGGAATGAGTTAGAGTGCTTCTGAGGCTTAGATTTTCTTTGTTCTTGAAAGTTTGGAGGATTGTTTCTTTTTCTTTTGAGTAGCATAATGCTCTTATCTTAACTGTAATGTGCCACTTGTCAGAGTACAAAGTGTTAGGAGTTAGTTTTAACCTCTTGAAGAAAGGGGCTGGATGCTTTCCATACACATGAATGATTTGCAAAAGTCCAAAACTGTGCAGTGGCCAGTGCAGCAAATGTATGGCCAGATTCTTGATAATGATCTAGACCCTTTGCACCACTCAAACAGTGTTTCAATTTGGGCTGTAAGTGGCAGGCAGTCGTGTGAAGTACATTTTGACTTGCACAGTCTAGGTAAAAGGAATAGCCTTAAGTCCATAGAATGAAAAAGGGCATGGTATAGATAAGTCCATGATTTTCTCCCTCCTTGCTCAGGGAGAGACTTCTGAAGAGGCCAGAAGCAGGGAGTCTCTCTTCTGTTCTTTGGCCTGGAGTTTTCCTCAAATTCCTGCCAAGTTTATTACTGGATCCTGAGTCCCCTGTATCAACAGCAGAAACTGCAGAGAATCAGCTGACTGTTCCAGTGCCCTTGTAACTCCCCTAAGTTTTGCCTCTTCTCAGCCTTTTACTTTCTTTCCCCTCATGTCAAAGTCCTTGACTTTTGAGTGGTTCAAAAATTCTCAGAGGACCTTTCCCAGTTTCCCCGCTAGGAAAAGCCAGAGATCCATACAGAAGAGTGGACGGTTTCTGTCTTGGCATCAATGTTGCAAGTAAGACGGTATTTAGAAGAACACCTCCCTCCCTCCTCATATTCACCCTCACCCTCATCTTGCAATCACTGAAGAGAAAAATCTTCCCAGGGCTCTGCTTGGAGAAGTTATATTAGAAAAGTATTTCATGTTTTTTAATGTGATTTGACAGCTGGAAACGAGAAGAAGGAGACATTTATCTGTCATTTCTACAAGGATTGATAGCAAATGCTTCATGGAGTACAGCTTGGAGACCTCTGTCTTATATGACTCATGCTTTTCTTTCCTTACCTCAATTTTTCTAATGATAATAAAATGTACTGAAATAATATCTCAATTAAATGATTTAAAAAATCCTTTTTTAACTTGTAGCTTGGAGTCTCATTTTTAAAAGAGGGCAGTGATGAGTTATAAATCATTGAACATCTATTTAAAAATATTAGCATTTTACTTTGTTTTGGGTTCATGACAACTCTTTTTCTCCCTAGTTATAAAATGAAGACCCTCCCCTTGCTAATGAGGTCAAAGGCAAGAAGAGGAGAGGAAATTAGCTTAGGCCTGGTCTACACTATGACTTTAGGTCGAGTTTAGCAGCATTACCTTGATTTAAGCTTGGACCCATCCACGCAACAAAGCCCTTTTTTTCAACTTAAAGGGCTCTTTAAATCAGTTCCTTTATTCCACCTCCGACAAGGGGATTAGTGCTGAAATCGGCTTTGCCGGGTTGAATTTGAGGTAGTGTGGACGCATTTGATGGTATTGGCCTCCAGGAGCTATCCCAGAGTGCTCCATTGTGACCGCTCTGGACAGCACTCTCAACTCAGATGCACTGGCTAGGTAGACAGGAAAAGGCCCGCAAACTTTTGAATCTTATTTCCTCTTTGGCCAGTGTGGCAAGGTGCAGGTGAGTGCAGATCTCATCAGATCTCATCAGCAGAGGTGACCATGATGGAGTCCCAGGATTGCAAAAGAGCTCCAGCATGGACTGAATGGGAGGTACGGGATATGCTCACCATATTGGGAGACGAATCCATGCTAGCTGAACTCCGTTCCAGTAAATGAAATGCCAAAACATTAGAAAAAGTCTCAAAGGGCATGAAGGACAGAGGCCATAACAGGGACGCATGAAAATTAAGGAACTCAGACAAGCCTACCACAAAACCAGAGAGGCAAACGGAAGGTCCGGGGCAGAGCCACAGACATGCCGCTTCTACGCTGAGCTGCATGCCATGCTAGGGGGTGCAGCCACCACTACCCCAACCCTGTGCTTTGACTCCGTCAATGGAGAATCACGCAACAAGGAAGTGGGTTTTGAGGACGATAAAGATGATGATGAAGAGACTGAAGATAGCTCAGAGCAAGGAATCAGAGAAACCAGTTTCCTCAACAGCCAAGATATGTTTCTTACCCTGAACCTGGAGCCAGTGCCCCCCGAACTGACCCAAGGCATGTTCACGGACCCTGTAGGCGGAGAAGGGCCCTCAGGTGAGTGTACCTTTGTAAATATCACACATGGTTTAAAGGCAAGCATGTTTAATGATTAATCTGCCCTGGCATTCGCGGCCAGTACAGCTACTGCAAAAGTCTGTTAACACATGGAGACGGAGCAGAAATCCTGGTGTTTGCTGGCATTCAGATAACATCCATTCCTTATCTCTCTCTGTGTTATCCTCAGGAGAGTGTTATCATTCATGGTCACCTGGTTGAAATAGGGTGCTTTTATTAAGGGGACTTTCAGAGGTGCCCATTCCTGCTGGGCTGTTTGCCTGTGGCTGAACAGAAATGGTCCCCGCTGCTAGCCACGTGGTGGGAGGAGGGGTGAAGTGATCATCCCAGAGAATAGCATGGTGGTGGGGGATGTTATTTGGGTTTGTGCTGCATGCTAACCTGCAAACCGCAGCCCCTCCTTTTAAAATGCAAACCCATTTTAAATGGCCAACCCAACGGCCTCTTAGTATGGGAAATGAGGGTGCTGCTGTTTGAAACCATTCCCACATGTTATGAAAGTTAAAGAAGCCAAAAGACTGTGGCTTACCCTGGCTGCCTGCAAGCCAAATTCTGTTGCCTGGCACTGCATGAGTGATCTCTCATACCACACCGGCAGGCCCTCAATATAAGAGGCAAAATGTTACCTTGTAACGAAAGCACATGTGCTGTGTAATGTGAACAGCAAGGTTTAACAGGAAAGAGTGATCCTATTGTTCTCTAAAATGTGTCTTTTTCACCATCAATCTCCTTTTTCCCCCAGCAGCTGCAAATGTTTCTCCTTCGCAGAGGTTAGCGAAGTTTAGAAGGTAAAAAAAACACACTCGGGATGAGATGTTCTAAGACCTACTGCTGTCCTCCCAGACTGACAGAGCACACCAGAATGTGTGGAGGCAGACGATGTCAGAGTGCAGGAAAGCACAATAGGAACGTGAGGAGAGCTGGCGAGCTGAAGAGGATAGGTGGCATCAGCTTGCTGACAGAAGGAAGAGTCGATGCTCCGACTGCTGGAGCATCAAACTGATATGCTCCAGCGTATGGCTGAGCTGCAGGAAAGGCAGCAGGAGCACAGACCGCCGCTACAGCCCCTGTGTAACCAACCGCCCTCCTCCCCAAGTTCCATAGCCTCTTCACCCAGATGCCCAAGAACGTGGTGGGGGGGTCTCTGGCCACCCAGCCACTCCACCCCAGAGGATTGCCCAAGCAAAGAAGGCTGGCCTTCAATAAGTTTTAAAGTTTTTAAGTTTAAGTTTTAAAGTGCGGTGTGGCCTTGTCCTTCCCTCCTCCCGCACCCCACCTTGCGCTTCCCTCCGCCCCCACCCCTCCCGGGCTACCTTGGCAGTTATTCCCCATTTGTGTGATGAATTAATAAAGAATGCATGAATGTGAAGCAACAATGACTTCATTGCCTCTGCAAGCAGTGATCGAATGGGGGAGGAGAGGGTGTTTAGCTTACAGGGAAGAAGAGTGAACCATGGAAGGGGGTGTTCATCACAGAGAAAAAAATAGAACTTTCACACCGTAGCCTGGCCAGTCATGAAACTGGTTTTCAAAGCTTCTCTGATGCACAGCACGTCCTGCTGTGCTCTTCTAACCACCCTGGTGTCTGGCTGTGCGTAATCAGTGGCCAGGTGATTTGCCTCAACCTCCCAACCCGCCATAAACGTCTCCCCCTTACTCTCACAGAGATTGTGGAGCGCACAGTAAGCAGTAATAACAATGGGAATATTGGTTTCGTTGAGGTCTATCTGAGTCAGTAAACTGTGCCAGCGCGCTTTTCAATGTCCAAATGCACATTCTACCACCATTCTGCACTTGCTCAGCCTATAGTTGAACAGCTCCTGACTACTGTCCAGGCTGCCTGTGTATCGCTTCATAAGCCATGGCATTATGGCGTAGGCTTGGTCCCTAAGGATAACTATAGGTGTTTCAACATCCCCAATGGTTATTTTCTGGTCTGGGAAGAAAGTCCCTTCTTGCAGCTTTTGAAACAGACCAGAGTTCCTGAAGATGTGAGCATCATGTACCTTTCCCGGCCATCCCATGTTGATGTTGGTGAAACATCCTTTGTGATCCACCAGTGCTTGCAGCACCATTGAAAAGTACTTTTGGTTTATATACTCACTGGCTTGGTGCTCCGGTGCCAAGATAGGGATATGGGTTCCATCTATTGCTCCACCACAGTTAGGGAATCCCATTGCAGCAAAGCCATCGACTATGACCTGCACATTTCCCAGAGTCACTACCCTTGATATCAGCAGATCTTTTATTGCGTGGGCTACTTGGATCACAGCAGCCCCCACAGTAGATTTGCCCACTCCAAAATGATGCCTGACTGACCGGTGGCTTTCTGGAGTTGCAAGCTTCCACTGGGCTATTGCCACTCACTTCTCAACTATGAGGGCTGCTCTCATCTTGGTATTCTGGCACTTCAGGGCAGGGGAAAGCAAATCACAAAGTTCCATGAAAGTGCCCTTATGCCTGCAAAAGTTTTGCAGCCACTGGAAATCATCTCAGACCTGCAACACTATGCGGTGCCACCAGTCTGTGCTTGTTTCCCAGGCCCAGAATTGGCGTTCCACGCCATGAACCTGCCCAATTAACACCATGATGTGCACATTGCTGGGGCCCATACTTTGCGAGAAGTCTATGTCCATGTCTATGTCCTCATCAGTCTCGTCAGCGCGCTGCCGGTGCCTCCTTGCCTGGTTTTGCTTTGGCAGGTTCTGGTTCTGCATATACTCCAGGATACTGCGTGTGGTGTTTACAGTGCTCATAATTGCTGCGGTGATCTCAGCGGGCTCCATGATCCCCGTGCTATGGCGTCTGGGCTGAAAAAAGGCTCGAAACAATTGTCTGCTCTGACGGAGGGAGGGGCGACTGACAACATGGATTACAGGGAATTACAGTCCACAAAGGGGGTGGCTTTGCATCAAGGAGAAACAGGGCCAGTGCAAGGATGTTTTGCGCCCTAGGTGAAACTTCCATCTTGCGCCCTCCTCCCTCCCTGAGCCCTGCGGCAGCTCCCTGCCCCCCCCCCCGCCCTGAGGTGCCCCACCTGTGGCAGCTCCGCCCCCTCCACCCTGAGGCACCCCCTCCATGGCAGCTCCCCACCCTCCCTCTACCCTGAGGCACCCTTCCCTGTGGCAGCTCCCACAGTGTGCTATAGACCGCCGGGATCTAGCCTGGATATGGATAGAGAACTCTTTAATGTTTTTAAGGAGGTAAATACTAATAGGAACTGTATGATCATGGGAGACTTTAACTTCCTGGATATAGATTGGGGAACAAATGCTAGTAATAATAATAGGGCTCAGCTTTTCCTAGACGTGATAGCTGAAGAATTCCTTCATCAAGTAGTAGCTGAACTGACAAGGGGGGATGCCATTTTAGATTTGGTTTTGGTGAGTAGTGAGGACCTTGTTGAGGAAATGGTTGTAGGGGACAACCTTGGCTTGAGTGATCATGAGCTAATTCGGTTCAAAATAAATGGAAGGATAAACAAAATTGCATCTGAGACTAAGGTTTACGATTTCAAAAGAGCTAACTTTACTAAATTAAGGCGACTAGTTAGGGAAGTGGATTGGCCTAACATATTTAGGGATCTAAAGGTGAAAGACACCTGGGATTATTTCAGGTTGAAGTTGCAGGAGCTGTCAGAGGCCTGTATCCCGAGAAAGGGAAAACGGTCCTTAGGTAGCAGTTTTAGACCGAGCTGGATGAGCAAGCGTCTCAGAGGGGTGATTAAGAAAAAACAGAAAGCGTACAAGGAGTGGAAGATGGGAGGGATCAGCAAAGAAACCTACCTTATTGAGGTCAGAGGGTGTAGGGATGCAGTGAGAAAGGCCAAAAGCCGGGTAGAGATGGACCTTGCGAAGGGAATTAAAACCAATAGTAAAAGGTTTTTTAGCCATATAAATAGGAAGAAAACCAAGAAAGAAGAAGTGGGACCGCTTAAAACTGTAAACGGAGTGGAGATTAAGGATAAGCTAGGCATGGCACAATATCTAAATGAATATTTTGCCTCGGTCTTTAATGAGGCTAATGAAGGGCTTAGGAATAGTGGCAGAGTGACTGATGGGAATGAAGGTGCAGGGTTGGAAATTACAGTATCCGAGGTAGAAGCCAAACTTGAACAGCTTAATGGTAGTAAATCCGGCGGCCCGGATAATCTTCATCCTAGAATATTAAAGGAATTGGCGAGTGAAATTGCAAGCCCGTTAGCGATAATTTTTAACGAATCTCTAAACTTGGGGGTTGTACCGTTTGACTGGAGATTAGCTAATATAGTTCCTATTTTTAAGAAGGGGAAAAAAAGTGACCCGGGTAACTACAGGCCTGTTAGTTTAACATCTGTAGTATGTAAAGTCATGGAAAACATATTAAAGGAGAGAGTAGTTACGGACCTTGAGGTCAATGGCAATTGGGACAAATTACAACATGGTTTTACGAAAGGTAGATCGTGCCAAACGAACCTGATCTCCTTCTTTGAGAAAGTAACAGATTTTTTAGACAAGGGAAATGCGGTAGATCTAATATATCTTGATTTCAGTAAGGCGTTTGATACGGTACCGCATGAGGAATTACTGGTTAAATAGGAAAAGATGGGGATCGAAATGAAAATCCAGAGGTGGATAAGGAACTGGTTAAAGGGGAGACTGCAGCAGGTTGTATTGAAAGGTGATCTGTCGGGTTGGAGGGAGGTTACCAGTGGGGTTCCTCAGGGTTCGGTTTTGGGTCCGATCTTATTCAATCTATTTATCACTGACCTCGGAACCAAAAGTAGGAGTGGGCTGATAAAGTTTGCGGATGACACGAAGTTGGGAGGTATTGCCAATTCGGAGAAGGATCGGGATATCCTCCAGGGAGATTTGGATGACCTTGTAAACTGGAGTATTAGTAATAGGATGAAATTCAACTGTAAGAAGTGTAAGGTTATGCATTTAGGGATGACTAACAGGAATTTTAGTTATAAGCTGGGGACGCACCAGTTGGAAGTAACGGAAGAGGAGAAGGACCTCGGAGTCCTGGTTGATCGCAGGATGACTATGAGTCGGCAACGTGATGTGGCCATTAAAAAAGCTAATGTGGTCTTGGGATGCATTAGACGAGGTATTTCTAGTAGAGATAAGGAGGTGCTAGTCCCGTTATACAAGGCGTTGGTGAGACCTCATTTGGAGTACTGTGTGCAGTTTTGGTCTCCCATGTTTAAGAAGGATGAATTCAAACTGGAACGGGTACAAAGAAGGTCCACTAGAATGATCCGAGGAATGGAAACCCTGTCGTATGAAAGGAGACTTGAGGAGCTCGGTTTGTTTTCCTTAACCAAAAGAAGGTTGAGAGGAGATATGATTGCTCTCTTTAAATATATCAGAGGGATAAATACCAGGGAGTGAGAGGAATTATTTCAGCTCAGTACTAATGTGGACACAAAAACAAATGGATATAAATTGGCAGTCGGGAAGTTTAGGCTTGAAATTAGACGAAGGTTTCTAACCATCAGGGGAGTGAAATTCTGGAACAGCCTACCGAGGGAAACAGTGGGGGCAAAGGACCTCTCTGGCTTTAAGATTAAGCTTGATAAGTTTATGGAGGGAATGGTTTGATAGGATAACGTGATTTAGTCAATAGGTCAATAACGTGTGACCACTGGTAATTAGTACCGAGGGTCAATGTTGGGATATTGAAAGTCTTTTTCCCGAGTGTCTGGCTGGAGAGTCTTGCCCGCATGCTCAGGGTTCAGCTGATCGCCATATTTGGGGTCGGGAAGGAATTTTCCTCCAGGGTAGATTGGCAGTGGCCCTGGAGGTTTTTCGCCTTCCTCCGCAGCATGGGGCAGGGGTTGCTTGCTGGAGGATTATCTGCTACTTGAAGTCTTTAAATCAGGATTTGGGGACTTCAACAGCTGAGTCAAGGGAGAGAATTATTTCAGGAGTGGGTGGGTCAGCTTTTGTGGCCTGCATCTTGCGGGAGGTCAGACTAGATGATCATAATGGTCCCTTCTGATCTTAAGTTCTATGATTCTATGATTCTATGTGTGGCAGCTCCCACCCCCGGGGAGCCGTGGGGCAGCTCCCCACCACAGCTCACCTCTGCTACACCCCCTCCCCGAGCCCTGCGGCAGCTCCCTCTCCTCCGCCCTGAGGCACTTTCCCTGCAGCAGCTCCTCACCTCCCTCCACCCTGAGCCCTCCCCCCCCGTGGCAGCTCCCCTCCCCAACCCGGGGAGCCATGCGGCAGCTTCTCACCCCACCTCACCCCTGCTCCGCCTTCTCCCCAGGCACGCTGTCACTGCTTCACTTCTCCCGCCTCCCAGGCTTGCGGCGCCAATCAGGGGAGTTCCCCTGCATGCTGCCCCCCCTTACCTGCTGCAGGTGACCCTCCCTGCACCCCCTTGCCCCAGGTCCCTCCGCCTAAATGCCGGCAGCGACTGGGGTGGCTGAAGAGCTAGCTGCCATGGTCGCCGCCAAAGAAAATGCCGCCCCCCAAATCCTAGTGCCCTAAGCGACCACCTAGGTTGCCTAATAGGTTGCACTGGCCATGAGAAGAAACACAAACAACTGTCACACACAGAATGGCCCGCTCAAGGATCGAACTCAAAACCCTGGGGTTAGCAGGCCGTTGATTTCATGGAGGGCGGGAGGAAGCAAATAAATACAAAACAAATCAGGTCTGTTTCTTGTTTTGATCCACTCCATCTATCTTTTACATCTTTAGGGTGGCAGCAGACGGTGCAGTTTGACTGCTAGCCATTGTCAGCTCCTGGGAGCTCGGCAGAAGATGCTGCATTACAACTGCTAGCCATTGTCATCTCCTGGGTGCTTGGCAGAAGGAGTCTGCCCAGGCGCCCGTGACTGACCTCACCAAGGTCGGTTAAAAGAGCACCCAGGAATATGACGACGACGGCTACCAGTCATAGCACACCATCTGCTGCCAAAAAGTAAAGAGCTGTTGCTGTGTAGCAACGCTGTCCCACATCTGCCATTTGCCCAGGCACCCCTCCCCGAGGTTAAAAGAGCACCCAGGAATATGACAATGATGGCTACCAGTCATAACGCACTATCTGTTGCCAAAAGGCAATGAGCTGTGTAGCAATGCAGTCCCACATTTGCCAGCACCTAGGAGAGTTATGGTGATGGTCAGCTGTGCGGGTTCCATGCTTGCCATGGTATGGCGTCTGCACAGGTAACCCAGGAAAAAAGGCACAAAACCATTATCTGCTGTTGCTTTCATGGAGGGAGGGAGGGAGAGGGGGGCCTGACGACATTTACCCAGAACCATCCATGACACTGGTTTTGTCCCATCAGGCATTGGGATCTGAACCCAGAATCCCAATGGACAGCGGAGACTGCGGGAACTGTGGGATAGCTACTCACAGCTACCCACAGTGTAGCGCTCTGGAAGTCGACGCTAGCCTCGGTACTGTGGACGCAGTCCACCAACTTAATGCATTTAGAGCATTTTTTGTGGGGACACAATCGACTGTAAAAAAACGATTTCTGAAAAACCGACTTCTATAAATTTGACCTAATTTTGTAGTGTAGACACACCCTTAGTCTCATTATCCTTACTCTCCCAAACACCTCACAAACTAAGGAACACAATGCCCATGCCTTCAAACAGGAAAGAAAGGGAGTCAGAAAGGGCTGCAAGGGTTTATAAGATTTCCCTCCCAAATGTAGCACAAAGGATTGGCAGAAAGAGATACAGGAACAGGCACAGAATACAGCAGGCCTATCCTCCACATTCTTGTCAACCCCCAGATCCATCTTTGAATTTCTTGTGTAGGATAAATGTGTCTTCCTGTATTTCCTTGTGGGTTTATATATCAAGGCTCATAGTCAGAGATGTTAATCTCAGGCTAATACAACACCCTTTTCACTAGGCATGAGGAAGGCTATGCAGAGATGTCAATTTCTGGTCACCTATCTCTTCCTCTCAGATTCCCTCCTTCCAGATTAGTTTAGGTGCTACTTTGCAGCAACTGCTACAAATAGGAAGGAAGTGGGAAAAACATTGGATAGTGATCCAATGAGGTAAAATTTAAATTGATGTTTTTACTTAAATACATTCCCAATTGCACTCCAACTCATACTGACATACCTTTTTTATAAAACTTGTGGATAGGAAAAAGAAGACTACTTGCCAGACTTTTCAGTACTATGAAGCATCTAACACAAAAAAAGTAAGAACATTTATAGTGAATGTTAAATGGCTCACTTAACACTTTGCTTCTTAAATCAGAATATTTTTCTCTTTTTAATCTTCTCCAGATCTTGTTCCCGAGTTTGAAATCCATTCTTCACAATTTGTACAATAAGGCTATGTTTACATATTTGAAAGACATTAAACTTACATCATTTGCATCATACAGTATTTACTATTCAAGATACCAGGCAGGTTTCAAATTTGTATGAGCAGGATATGGGTGTACATTTTCCCCAAGGTGTTTATTTTTTTTCCATTCACATATCCATTCTCTACACAATCGTTAGTTAGAATTACCACTTCACCTCACCGAAAAAAAAAATTAACTGACCACATTTGTAAAACATTTTAAATACGTTCAAAATGCAAGAATGCTGTGTTTTTAAAACAAAGCAATATCACTGTAGAAAAACTCAGCCCTGTAATCAATATACATACTTTCCAGTATGTTATTACAGACCTTTATTTGTCTTCAGGTTTTACCTGAGAGTATTGTTAGTTGTGTGGCACAAAGGTCATTTTATGGAAAGTACACATATCAGATGTGACAAAGGTAACATGATACCAGAGTATCTGTGTTCTAAGAAAAAAACAGCATAAGCTACACTTAGTCAAAATAAATATGATAAAACCATGTTATCATTTACAAATGCCAGTTTTAGGAATATAATGAACAAAAAGAGATGATTATATCCAAGTGCTGCTCCACATATTTTCAGTTTTGCCAAAGTTGACATTCAGCATTTTCAAATATAGAAGGGAAATTCTCTCTGCTTTCTCTGCTCCATAGGAAGAACATGAACTTCCCAGGAAGAGCTGTTTGTTCTCATGGGTTTTGTTTAACCAACACAAAGGACTAAGTATTTCTTACCATGCTAGCCACTTTAAACATTTCATCATTTGGAAGGTAAGCAGCTTTTCTAGAAACGCGGGTCTGGTATCTCACAGCCAAGTGTGGACAGTTGAATATCAGTAACTCAAGAACTCTTTATTCAGGCCAGATGCTTGCAGCATCTCTAAAGGTTCTTTGATTAATTGAGGTGAACCACCCTGTATAACAGGGTCAGCACACACAAGCTTTCATTATTTTCTTCATTTACATCAATTAGAATTATGGAGAGCCTGGGGCTACTCCTGACTTCTAAAAACATGATCTACTCCGAGGTGATGTTTAAATAGAACACTGAAAAGACTACGTCATATTTCATTAACAAATAAAACTTGTATTTCTTCCATCAACAATTGCAAGATTTATATTTGTTGTATTGCTAAAGTAAGTCATTAATATATATCACCCAAGCTGGTCAGACTCTAAAAAATTGGAGCTTGGTGTGTACCACAGCCGTCGATCTAAAGGAAGTGAATTTTGCATAGACTGCAGTTACAAACAAAAAACAAAAAAAGAGAGAGAGCGTAAACTCTAGCAGAGTTTGTGAATCCCAGCATTATTATTATTAATTATTATTATTGCATACTTTAAATGGAGTGCAAACACTATTTTGTGATATGGGTCAATTGAATAATGTCTTTGCCAGAAAAAAAAATGAAAGAAAGATAAGAACTTGCATCATGAGGTCTACATGAACACATGGAGCATATAACATGGAGATGTCATGTTACACCGATTTTCAAAATTAGAGGTATACCACAGAAAATGAATTGAAAACCAACAACATAATATGATTTTCTATGATCCAGTTTCTAACACCAAATATCTCCTTGTGGATGTTATGTACAATGCCACAGAAAAATCAATGCTACATTTTTGGCAAATGTTAATCAAATAATTATGTATGCATAATTTTTAATATTAATCCATCTATAGATAATTTAATAATATAAAAATTGACCTTTGGGCTTTGTTATGAAAGTTTCATACACCTTTAAAGAAACCATATTCAATGTTACAAATAAGTGTAAATATACAATAATAGAACTGTACCATATCTGAGCTGTATGTACTTATTCACCTATTTGTTGCCTAGTGCTAACCAGTATGAAGTTTACCTGTTTGTTTAAGTACAGATAACAGACAGCTAGAGGGAAACACAATTACTTATATGTGTTAGATATCAGAGTTGTGACTGATTATGAGGGTTGGGAGGGGGGAACTGAAATTTCTGCCTACTGATCAACTGGTATATGAAATTATTATGGGATATATGCTCCATCAGATATTCTGTGTTAACCCTGATTTCACAAAGTTGGAAAGGATTTATTTTCAAACAGAACTTTGCCCTGAATTGATAATATAATGACTCTTGTAATTTTGGTCTTTCTCTGTATCTGATCAGATATGTTAGATGTTGACAGTAACTTTGAACATATGTTTCTTCTGTAGATTTTGACAGAGTGCTGTTATTTCCTGTATAATAACAGTTTCAATTTCCTGTTCACCATTTTAGTTTCTTGTACAGTGATCACAAAATAAAATCTTCAGGGCAGACTGAGTATAGCTTGATCTGTAAAGATGGTTGATTAATGAAGTGATTGCATCCATTCTTTGCACCTAAAACACAATGTTGAAAGGATTACACATCCCTCTTCCCTTCATAAAGCTGGTTTAATCACTGACTAAAATACAGAAATCCTATCAAAATATTTCAGAGGTTTTGACATGTTACCAGAAAAATGTAAACTGAAATGGAACTATTGTTAAACAAAAACACAGGAGTTTGCCCACTGGTAGCATAGAGTTTTTAGGCATGGAATATACCTACAAAGGTACAGATTTTTTTGTGTATATGCTGCTTTAACAAAAACAAGAAAGAAAGAAAGAAAGAAAGAAAGAAAGAAAGAAAGAAAGAAAGAAAGAAAGAATCTACTAATAACTGTATCACAGCATAGAGATAGACTGGGTCAGGTCTTCACCTGGTACAAATTGGAGTAGCTCCATTGACATTGTTGGAGCTATGGTGATTTAGACCAACCGAGAATCTGGAGGATTTGACCTGTATAGTCTCAAGGAAGCTTCTAAGGCTATATTGCCAATTGGATTAACTTTAAGACATTGTTACTAATTCCCCTAGTTACAGGTCAGATAGCTTTTGTTATTATTTTTACTTTTCTAAGTCTCTAACCAAATTTGTTTGAATTCTTTCATCCCTTCTCTAAATAAACTCAACAAATAAGAACAGCTGGTATCATACCCACTGCTGTCCATTAATCTATTCCAGTGGTTTCTACCCACTGATATTTGTACAGGCAGTCCTCAGATTTACAACACAATTGGTTCCTGAAAATTGTGTTCTAAGTTGAAACATTGTAACTTGGAACTGCAATACACTCCATTGTGGGACCAAGCATAGTAAAGTCAAAACCAATGGTCGTAAATTGAATCAGGGTGTCAATTCAGAAATATCATAAGTGCCTTTCATCTTAAGTCAAACGTCGTAAAGTCGAGGACTGCCTGTATTAGTATTTCAGGCTCTGTGATCCTTACTCTGAGCTCCATACCCATATCTCAGTGTGAGCCTCTGGAAAGTGCTGTGGGCAACCACCACTACATGCCCTTCATTTCACTGTGTACACTCTACCCTGCAATGGGATTTGGGCTACTTCAGACCGCAGTTCATGAGACTGTGCTAAATCTCTTATGTTTTTTTTTCTTTATAGTTTTATCATAAGCATCCAGATACTATTGTATTAGGAGCATTACAGATGTCAGAGACACATAGGTAGAGGAATAGATAGAAAAATAGATTAGCTTTAGAATACTAATTATGTACAACTTAGGAAAATATAAAGAATGGAAGAAAAAGAATTGGTATAACAACCTTCAAAGACCCTGTACTTCACTCATTGAAGTGAATTACAGTTTTTCCAGTGATTGCAGCTGGAGGTCCCAGACCAACAAAATACTTGAGAATGAGCTTATGTGCATATTTAATCTCATTGAATTCAAGTAGGCCTACCCATATTTTTAAAGTTAATCATGTGCTTCAATATTTTGCTGGATTGTGGTAAACACACTGCATTCTAGATTTTAACAAATAACTACTAATGAATAATTTATTTGACAAATACAGTCTCTTTTTCTTTTTTGCAAAATGCGAACTGGACATGAGTTCTTTGAATTTATTCATTATTTGAACCAATTTGATGCATTTTGCTGTGATTTTTTTTTAACTCAGTCAATTGAACACTAACAGTTTACTCTGTGAGCATTTGATAATTGATATTTAATAAACAGATAAATTCCACAGTATTGATTCTGTTACCTGACTGGATGAGTGCATAAATGCTTCTAGTGTGCATATACTTGTTAGAAATTTAAAAATGTATTTCTGTGGTTGCCTGCACAAGGAATCATAAAAGGGTATGCACATAACCAAAATGACTTCACATAAACATTATATATTTACTAAAAAATGTTGTGCTATTCACCTACCATATTCTAGGTATTTCCTGCTATTAATATTAGTTGTGTTGCACTTGCACGTTCTTATGAGACTACTTGTCAAAGCTGACATAAAAAATAACCCTATAGTCTAAACATTTTAATTTATCATGTACAATATATTAATCTATAAAGCTCCATAAACAATGTGAGGTTCCTCCTTTTTAGGACCATTTTTGTTTTTGTGTTTTGCTAAAGGTTAGCTTGCTGGTATTATTACACTAGAAGAAACACAAGATGACAATGTTATTATACAAGGTCTATGAGATTACCAGATAAACTGCTGTCAATGGTGAAAGGAAACCTTCGTATGTTTGGATGCAGTGTGCAATCTTATGAGCACAAAGGCTAAGCTCATCAGTGGTCAAACATCACTGATATCCAGGGTGCTATCAGAAAGACAAATTTGGTCCTAAATATATTATGAATACAATGGTAATCAGTAAGAGAAATAAATCAGTTACCTACATTACAGATTTGTCTGCCCTTCTTTTCTTCACTACCTGTTTTAAAGCAGAAAAGAAAATATGAGGTAATATAAACTTGATCTCTTCCAGCTTGAACGTTTGGATTCCTGAACAGTTCTATGCCTTGTGACAATCATTTCTTAATATCTCCCTGTCATTTTCTGTTGTAACTCCATTAGCTAAACATTCCCTGGTTTAATTAGTCTTAATCCCTTTTTCCACTTGTAGCTTGGCTTTTCATTCTCTTCACTACCCTATTGTTCTGCTTTGAGACTCTTAGTATACCCGCTTTGAAGGACATGTAAAGTTACAGTTTAATGATTATAATCTAGCCTTCCTAACCATATGAGATGTTGTCTTTTGAAAAGGCATGTTATACCTACAATTGAAAGCAGAGGGACCCATTTCCTTCAGGTTGACAATCAAACTTCAATTGAAAGTTTTCAAAAATAAGAAAATGACAACTTCTAGTAGGCTTCAAATTCTTTCAGAAGAGCTGAATGCCTGAAAAAAGAAAAAAGTTATCTACCTTTAATCTTTATTGTTAATATTACATTTTTGTGGCATCACTCATGTTCTCTTTAGATGCTTTTGTATTTCTCAGTGAGTCTTTAGATGACATTCTGATAAAGGAGTGATTTATAATACACACACCCCACACACTGTAGGCCACATGCCCGAGAGCAGCATTTCGCCATCCATGTCCCTCTACAGCTAGTGTGGATGAGTAGCAAATTATTACCCTGTGGGTAAAGCAATGCATGAATGAACTGTGTCTCTCCAGCACATCAGTGCGTCATCCCATACTATGGGCAGAGTGGAAGAGCACAATGTAGCTCACTTTGTATGCAGCTTGATATACTTTGGATTATAAAGCCTACTGTTAACAAAGTTACTTACAAATGTTAATAGCTATGTTATATATTTAATCCATGATAGCAATATTGAATTAATCCTTATAAGCAGATGTTGAGGATGACCAGTCCTGTTATGTTTGCAGTGATGTAGCCATGCATCAATTACACAACAACAAATATGTGGGTGAATCAATCAATGGATGAACTCACACAGAAAAATGTTAAAAGACACAAAAACACCACATCACATGGGGCGATCACTCCATATTTGACTTCTCAGTAATTATCCTCAAAGAAAACCTGCACAATGCCTTCAAAAGGTGAGCCTAGGAATTTAAACGTATAACTCTACCAGACATTAAAAACCATGGGCTCAACAGAGACACTGGTTTTACGTCTTATTACTACAATATGTAAAACTCCCCTCTGCTAATCATTAATTGGCCACTTCATTTTAAGTGATCACCCACAATATGTGTTAACCCCTTATCCTTAACAATCTATCCTAACTTGTATTTAGGTCAGACACTGTGTTTTCCTTCCCCATGCCTGAAATAGAGTGCTGTGAAGCTCCATCCACCAGCAGAAGTTGGTTGAATAAAAAATATAACCTCGCCAATTCTTTGATGTCTTGTTTCTAAGGCGTTAAAAATCTGCACGTAGAATTCACTTTGAATTATAATGGTTAGGGACTATTGTGAAAGTTGGATGAGCTATATAAATAATTGTTGACTTGGATATGTCAGTACATAATAGTGTCAACAATGCTAAAGATCAATAATATTAGATTTGGGTAACTCAGCACATTTCTTGTTATACAGTATCATTTTTGGCTCTAAATATTCAAAATGCTACTTTTCATTTCATAATCAATTTCAAGAGTACTCATGCTCTCCTAGGAATCTAAAATATTTGTAAGGCTCAGATCTCTCAGACTTGAAAAAGTTTGGGAAATTTTGATTTTTAAAATTATTTACCTGCACATACTTTAAACCCTTTACAGATTTCCATGAGCTAGCAAGCTGGTTGTACATCATTGTGACTGATTATTGGACTGATCACTTCAGCTAACTGTGGGCTATCACTGACAAGAGAGGAACTCAATAAACCATGAATTAGTTTAGAGCTCTATTCAGCTCAATTTGTTGCTATAAGTTACCTTTTGTGAGTTACAATATCCACTTCCCAGTTGAAAAGCTCTTACTAAATCACAGCAGAAGCCAATTTCAGTCATGACCCATGTAGGGCTGCCCTTTTCTTTGTGGTATTCAGCTGTCATTCAAGTCAATCCTTTTCATTAAATACACTGTACCCAATTCTATGCAGGTTAGTTCAAGACAACACATTGCAACTGCATATTGCTGTTTTATAAAATAAATATGCACTTTAATCCTCAGCACATGTATTCTTACTGGTAAACACAAGGGTGCTTGTCCTCAAAGTTATCTTCCCTCCATAAGATGAAATACATTAAATGTACAGTGCCCCTGTGTGTATTAGAAAACAATAAATACCAAGAATATTCATTCATCTGGGGATATGTGTGGAGGATTCTCTTCAAAATTCTGAGACTTAATATACAGCTTTCTAATATTTTACTTAAAAAGCCTGACAATATGTTAATAACATATCATCTCTTCTTTTTTGTGTGAGAAAGAATATCTGTTACTAGACTTATATTTTTATATTTTAGAATTATATTTTTCTAAAATTAAATAACTGAAATAATATAACAGAGGGAAATATTTCAGTTCTGATGACAATTCTGCATAACTTATGGAATTTTTCTCTAACCATTACTAATGGGATGGGATGCATTTCAGCATATCAAGCAAATTTGTGATCATATATTGGTTCATTTTCCTATTCTTGAAAAGTAATATGAAACTTTATCATGGCCTCTTGTTAGAACCAGTGAGTCACAATTCTTGTCTCCAATTCTTGTAATTCATTCAGTGGAAAAGGTTCATAGGATAAAATTACTAATACCATACAAACTGAAAATCCAGGGCTCCATTCAGCCAAGATTTACTCAGGTGGTTAACTTTTCACACTGTGAATGGTCCTATCTAAGGCCATGTTTACACTTACCAGGGATCGAGATGCTGCTGTGATCGATGCAGCGAGGGTCGATTTAGCAGGTCTAGTGAAGACCCACTAAATCAACTGCAGAGCGCTCTCTGGTCAACTCCGGTACTCCACCAGAAAGAGAAGAGTAAGCTAAGTTGATGGGATAGCGTCTCCCATTGATGCAGAGCGGTGTAGACACCGTAGTAAGTCAACCTAAGCTACATCGACTCTAACTAGATAAAAAAACCTCAATTCCCTTATCAAATAGCAGGATCAAGTGATTTAAATGTATATGTCTCTCTTCTATTAAATGCTTGGTGTATCATATGTTTTTTAATAGTACCAAAAATATCACTATGTAGTAGATTTTAAGAAGTGTGCATCCTTACACTCTGATACATGTGCATAGATATTGATTTTTGCATGTATAAATGAATCTGTATGTGTAAGTCAGATTTTTCACATACATAAGAGTTTGTATCCACATAAATCAGTTGCAAACAAAAGAGCACACAGTTAAACAGACTTCTGAAGATCTGGATCTCTGAGGGTAGTATGTTGAACTGTATATTTGGATAGTAAAATTCATTCTTTTTTTTTCTCAGAAACCTATGCAGACCCTCCTGCCCCAGCATAGTTGAATAGTATATACCGCAAAAGATGCAAACATGCACATATGCCCATTAACACGGAGAGACTATACCCTTCTAGACCTCACTTATATAATCTTGAATGATGTTGCAACTAGGAAGATGAAATGTTTGCAGACTTACCTATGGTACTAGAGGTAAATAAAGGAGTACAGAATGTTGTGACATGCTTGTTATTAACAAATCTATGAATAGGTCATTCAAGATTTCCCTACACTATCTTCCCCCTACCCTGCCTGATTTCCCACTTTTGGTAATTAGTTCAGTTTCAAACATGGTAATTAATAATTAGAACTGTCGATTAATCACTTAACTCACACGATTAACTCACAAAAATTAAGTGCGATAAAAAAATAAATCTCAATTAATCGCAGTTTTAATCACAGTGGTACTAGAATGCCAATTGTAATTTATTAAGGATTTTGGATGTTTTTCTTCATTTTCATATAAATTGCATTCTGTATTGCAATTGAAATTAAAGTGTATATTTTTTATTACAAATATTTGCACTGTAAAAATGATAAACACAATAAATAGTATTTTTCAATTTACCTTATACAAGTACTGTAGTGCAATCTTTTTGTCGTGAAAGTGCAATTTACAAAGGTAGATTTTTTTTTGGTTACAAAACTTCACTCAAAAACAAAACAATGTAAAACTTCGGAGCCTACAAGTCCACTCAGTCCTACTTCTTGTTCAGCCAATCTCTAAGACAAAGACGTTTGTTTACATATACAGGAGATAATGCTGCCTTCTTCTTATTTACAATGTTATCAGAAAGTGAGAACAGGCATTTGCATGGCACTTTTGTAGATGCCATTGTAAGGCATTTACGTGCCAGATATGCTAAACATTTGTATGCTTCTTCATGCTTCGGGCACCATTGCACAGGACATCCTTCCCCGTTGATGATGCTTGTTAAAAAAAATAATGTTAATTAAATTTGTGACTGAACTCCTTGGGGGGAGAATTGTATGCCCCCTGCTCTGTTTTACCTGCATTCTGCCATATATTTCATGTTATAGCAGCCTTGGATGATAATTGAGCACACGTTCATTTTAAGAACACTTTCATTCTAGATTTGACAAAACACAAAGAAGTTACCAGATTTCTAAAGATAACTACAGCATTCGACCCAAGATTTAAGAATCTGAAATACCTTCCAAAATCTGAGAGGGATGAGGTGTGGAGCATGCTTTGAGGAGTCTTAAAAGAGCAACACTCTGATGTGGAAACTACAGAACCCAAACCACCAAAAAATAAAATCAACCTTCTGCTTGTGGCATCTGACTGAGATGATGAAAATGAACATGTGTTGAACTGCACTGCTTTGGATTATTATCCAGCAGAACCGTCATCAGCATGGACGCATGTCCACTAAAATGGTGGTTGAAGCATGAAGGGACAAATGAAGCTTTAGCAGATCTGGCACGTAAATATCTTGCGACGCTGGCTACAATAGTGCCATGAGAATCCCTGTTCTCACTTTTAAGTGACATTGTAAACAAGAAGTGGGCAGCATTATCTCCTGCAAATGTAAACAAACTTGTTTGAGTGATTGACTGAAAAAGAAATAAATCTGAGAACAGCCTAGCTCAGTCCTCTTTGGAACCCCCCTTCAGGTAGTTGAAGGCTCCTAAAAAATCCCCCCCCCCCACACTCTTCTCTTCTGCACACTAAATAAGGCCAGTTTCCTCAGCCTCTCCTTGTAAGTCATGTGTCCCAGCCCCCTAATCATTTTCATTACCCTCTGCTGGACTCTCTCCAATTTGTCCACATATTTTTGTAGTGGGGCCCCCAAAACTGAATGCAAAATTCCATATGTGGCCTCACCAGTGCTGAATAGAGGGGAATAATCACTTCCCTCATTCTGCTGGCAATGCTCCTATTAATGCAGCCCAATATGCCATAAGCCTTCTTGGCAACAATGGCACACTGTTGATTCATATGCAGCTTCTCGTCCACTGTAAGTCCCAGGTCCTTTTCTGCAGAACTGCCACAGTTAGAAATCCAAAATCACACTACAGTATCATGAAAAACGTATACCTATTTCTAAATGTCCAAAGAGTTTTATTTTAATGGATTGTCAAAAAATAGGAAACTTCCACAAGTGAGTGAGCATCCATGTCTCCAATGAATAACTCACCTTTTCCCCAAAAATGTTTTTCTTTTTATGTACATGCTGTACGTTATGTACTCTTGTCATAGATGCAACAAGAAAATGAGCAGCTTGGACATCTGAAGAGTAGCTGCTGAAAAGAACTTGAGAAAGACCAAGAGTCTCAGAACCTGGATTTCTTGAGTGGTACATACCCTCATCTAATTTAGTCAGAACACAATCTCTTATCAATGCAGTGGGCACAGGGACATAACCAATTTCTGGTTGACATTTTTGTACTATATTTTCTCAGTGTATTGAGAGACTATGATAGTTCTCTTTTCTCTACCAGTTTAACACAAAACATGTTTTATTACTTAACCCATTTCACTCACGGAAAGTAAAAGAATATTTCAAAATACAGTTTGAGACTCCCTAATTATACATGGGCTCAATCTACATTCTTCTATGGACAGAATCAGCACATCTCCAAAATGAGAATATTCAATTCTCTGGCCTGGTCCACACTAGGACTTTAATTCGAATTTAGCAGCGTTAATTCGAATTAACCGTGCACCCGTCCACACCAGGAAGCCATTTAATTCAACATAGAGGGCTCTTTAGTTCAACTTCTGTACTCCTCCCCGACGAGGGGAGTAGCGCTAAATTCGACATGGCCATGTCGAATTAGGCTAGGTGTGGACGGAAATCGACCTTAGTAGCTCCGGAAGCTATCCCACACTGCACCACTCTGTTGATGCTCTGGACAGCAGTCTGAGCTTGGATGTTCTGATCAGCCACACAGGAAAAGCCCCGGGAAAATTTGAATTCCTTTTCCTGTCTGGCCAGTTTGAATCTCATTTCCTGGTTGGATATCGGGGCGAGTTCAGCAGCACCGGCAACGATGCAGAGCTCTCCAGCAGAGGAGTCCAGGCAATCTCTGAATAGAAAGAGGGCCCATCATAGACTGACCGGGAAGTCTTGGATCTGCTCGGTGTGTGGGGCGAGGAGTCTGTGCTTTAGGAGCTGCGCTCCAAAAAACGGAATGCAAAGACCTACGAGAAGGTCTCCAAAGCCATGACAGACAGAGGATCCAGCCGGGATGCAACGCAGTGCCGCCTGAAAATCAAGGACCTGAGACAAGGCTATCAGAAGACCAAAGCGGCAAACGGATGCTCTGGAGCCTGCCACCACTGCCCCACCAGTGACCGTGGACTCTGACGATGGGATAGTGTCGACGGCCAGTTCCTCGGCGATGTTCGCGGACGGGGAAGATGAGGAAGGGTTTGTGGAGGATGAGGCAGGCGACAGCGCTTACAACGCTGGTTTCCCTGACAGCCAGGATCTCTTCATCACCCTCACGGAGAGCCCCTACCAACCCTTCCCGGCCGTTATCCCGGACCCTGAATCAGGGGAAGGATCAGTCGGTAAGTGCGTTAAACATGTAAACTTTTATTATTAATGGAACAGGAATCTGAACTATTTGAAAAGGAGGTCTATATATATGGGTATAGAACAGAAATCCTCCTGTGAGATCTCCACGAAGCTCTCCTGGAGGTAATCGAAAAGCCTCCGCAGGAGGTTCCTGGGGAGAGCTGCCTTATTGGGTACTCCGTGGTAGCACACCTTTCCGCGCCACGCTTTCATGAGGTACTCAGGGAGCATTGCCTCCCCGAGCACGGCTGCAGAGGCCCCTGGTTTGTGCCGGCTTTCACGCAGCATGCGCTCTCTATCTCCTTCAGTGACTGTCCTCAGGGTGATCTCGCTCGGAGACTCCTGCATCTAATTAGGGGAATTACTCTAATGTTACGCCTGGTCCAAAGTATTTTTAAAAAATCTCCAGACGGCGTAGCAGAGACTCAGCACGCTGCTGCATGACAAGCGTAACAGAAAGCCAAAGAATCAAATGGACGCTCATGGAGGGAGGGGGGGACTGAGGACGCAAGCTATCCCACAGTTCCTGCTGTCTCCAAAAAGCATTTGCATTCTTGGCTGAGCTCCAAATGTTTCTAGGGTCAAACACAGTGTCCACGGTGGGTCAGGGCATAGCTCGGCAATGTATGCACCCCCCACCCACCCACCCCCAGAAGTTAAAGGGAAAACAACCCTCTGTTGACTCTTTTACATGTCACCCTATCTTTACTGAATACTGCAGATAGATGCGATGCTGCAGCACTCAACACCAATATCCTTGCTCCCCCCCCATGGGTGGCTGACGGTACAGTATGGCTGATATCCATCGTCATCATCAGCCTATTGGCACATGGGGCAGTGCAAAAGGACTGGTAACCATGCCAACTAGCATCCGTTAGGTCTATCAAGGGCGCCTGGTCCTAATTTTTCCTGGTAGATGGTGCAGTATGGCTGGTAACCGTCCTCATCATAGCAACAGGGGGCTGAGCTCCATCAGTCCCCACCCTTCATGTGTAAAGAAAAGATTCAATTGCCCCTGGACTAGCAGAGGGATGCTGGGCTCCTCTCCTCCACACTGCTTAATGTCCTGTCTGGACTATCATAGCAGCTGGAGGCTGCCTTCCACTCATTTCTCACTAACAAGTCACTGTGTCTTATTCCTGCATTCTTTATTACTTCATCACACAAGTGGGGGGACAATGCTATGGTAGCCCAGGAAGGCTGGGGGAAGAATGGAATGAACAGGTGGGGTTGTTGCAGGAGCACACCCTGTGAATAGCATACAGCTCATAATTTCTGCAGGATCTGACACAGAGCAGCTCTCAGATTTCAGCCAGGGGCACTTATGACAGCAGCAAATGGTGCAGTGCAAAAGGACTGGTAACCATGATCATCTTATTACCAATTTATGGTATGGTAGATGGTACAGTATGGCTGGTAACCATCTCTGCTGTCATGCAAAAGCAAAAGCATGCTGCTGTGTAGCGCTGCTGAATCGCCTCTGTCAGCGGCATCTAGTACACATACGGTGACAGTCACAAAAGGCAAAACAGGCTCAATGGTTGCCACGCTGTGGCGTCTGCCAGGGCAATCCAGGGAAAACAGGCTCGAAATGATTGTCTGCCATTGCTTTCCCGGAGGAAGGGATGACTGATGACATTTACCCAGAACCACCCGCGAAAATGGTTTTTGCCCCATCAGGCACTGGGATCTCAACCCAGAATTCACAGAGACAGACTAGACAGTGTTCATTGTTCACAAAAATGTATCTTTGCAAGGAATTCACTCCCTGTTTCCCATCACACAGCTTCAACTGTCTCCAGACCTGCCACAGCATCCCCCTCACAGAGGCTGGCAAAGATTAGGCAACGAAAGAAAAAGACACAGGACGAGATGTTCGCTGAACTTATGGGCTGCTCCCGAGCCGAGGCGGACCAGCAGAGCCAGTGGAGGGAGACCCTCTCTCTGTACCAGTGCTCACACAGCGAACGGGAGGAGAGGTGGCATGAGGAAGAGAAGCAGGCGACTCAAATGCTGCTTGGACTAATGAGAGAGCAAACAGACACGCTCAGGTGCCTTGTGGATGTTCTGCAGGACCGCAGGAGGACAGAGCCCACCTGCAGTGTATCTGCAACCGCCCTCCACCGCCACAAAGTCCCATACCCCCCTCACCCAAAATAACCAGAAGGAGGGATGCCAGGGGGCGTGAAAACTGTCACTGCACTCCAGCAGAGTGCTCAAGTACCCAAAAGCTTTCATACCCTAAATTTTGAGAAGTCCTTCCCTTCCTGACTCACCCAAGCCCCAATCCCAGTTTCATCCCCTAACTGTCTAGTTAATTATTAAAAATACTTTGCTGTTAATTACTGTTTCCGTCATGTTTTTTCACAGAAGACTGTGTTTGAAGGGGGTGGGGTGGGGAAGGGGGTTGTTAATTGCATATGACGGTCACCTTTACCAGGGTACACACACGGGGGCAGGATCAGCAGCAGGTCACACACACAGTGCAGTCAGTAGGCACCCTGGTCAGTGTCGAAGAAAACTTAGTTCTCGCTTTTTGTTTGGGTGCAGCAAAATTAAATACTTTATTATTTCTCCAGTAATTACAATGGAGGGAGAGAGTGCCATAGGACACAGGGTCCTGGACAGGTCTCTCAACTCGTAAACAATTACATCAAGCCTTTGTACCGTTGTTTCAGACAATTTCTAGCAATAATACAGACAGTAAAAAGCAACAACTACATTTTGTTTATACATAAGCTTTTCTGCTATCTTACTAGAAAAAGCAAGACTGCACATTGCAAGGTCGTAATACTTTCACACAGTTCACTCTGTCTTACATTATCTTGCTTCTACAAATCTCACGTCATAAGGGTCACAGTATGGCCTGACTCTTGGTAACTAACATTCATTAAGATCTCTTCAAACCTTGTTAATTATTTACTGGCTTCCACACTCCCCCCTTTTGTACTTCTAGTACAACAAACAATTTCAAATCTCAATTCGCATGAAACCATGGACTTCAGATTCTACAGCAAACATGTCAACCGTCATGGGACGTAATGACAATGCATGATTAGCATGAACATGAAAGGTATTGCTATTCTTACGTTATTTACAACAACAACAACAATAATATAATCCTAAATTAACTAACAACACTACAAATAATAACAATCCTATAGGAATAATATAATGGGGCTGTTGTACAATCGTGAACACAAAGCACAAAACATCATACCTAGTACATAAAGTAAACACTCTATAAGCTGTATGAAAGGCATTCCTTCCAGCTTGATATATATTCTAAAGCATGGGAATTTGCCCTTGCAATTCAAAGATTCTTTGAACCTTTGGTAACAATGAAAGCAAATTTTGAAACCGATCAGGCACTATTCTAGTCCAATCAAAATATACCTAAAATCTAAGAGCTACTTGCAATATTCTATCTGCATTCTATCTGCAGGCCAGTAAATGATATAATTGCCTGCAGCAGTGGTAAGATCAATATGTATATCTTGTAAAGTGGTGGCATTAACGCACACACAGCTATCATTAGCTTGAAAAAAATGGGTGTCCCGTCAGGGTAGTTCCTTGACCTCCGCCCTCTCAACAAATATTGTCATAAACAGTGACAACTTCCCCTAGCTTCAGTTTATAGATACACTGAGCTGTGGTGGTTCTAACGGCCAAAATGTCCATTGACTCTCTATTCTTATCCAAAATGTCAGGTGTCATTCTAGGGGTACTGTCTAGAAATCAGTTGGAGATACCAGGTGGTCTAATTTCCCCAGATGTCTCGGTAAACAATTACAGTCCCACAGGCATCCTCCCCATGGACCCAGCAGGATTCGGTATGTGGGAGCCCACACCCACCCTAACCGGTCCATATGCTTGGAAGGAGCACTGTGAATGTCCACACTTCCATCCAGAAAGTGTCCAAGTATGTCTTCATGACCACAGATCAGATGGTACTCCTGACGTGTCTGGAAGGGCAGTGGGCCAAGTCTAGTCCAGATCCCACTGCAATGCCTTCCCAGCCTCAGTGATATTCAATACCATCTCTGTCAGTAACTTCTGGGTCATAGAACTAAGGGTGGAAATGACATGTAACTCCCAACTCCAGCCTGTACTTAAGATAGCTGAGCTTCAAAAATAAGACTAGTGGCCTTTTCTAGTTGCCCCAATTTCTTATCATGTTCTTGGCCTGGAAGAATAGTCCAAATGGCTACTACACTATTGGCCCCAGCCCACAGGGATCTGGTCAATTCTCTTTTTGTCCAGAGGAAATAACCCAGGCCTTTTTGTTGTGCTAATCTAATGGTAGCCCCTTGTGAGCAATCTGGGTATGTAGAAAACTGGATAAGGGCAATGTCAGGTAAAATCCAATTAGGGAGGGCAATACATACTGAAGGATTTATCCAGAACACAGGGCGCAGCCTGTAGAATAAACCCCAAAATCCAATTAATACCACAGTCCCAAGCATGGGTCCCACAAATTTCTTCCTGCCAGTATGTAATTCTTTGTTTCTTCACCAGGGTCAGTTCTCAGTGTCCTTTTCAGTCAGGAATTCCTGGACTTTGGCAATGTCAGTGGAATGAGTGTTTCTTCTTCTTTCCCAAAACAATCGAGGTTTAGCATCCTACAGGGGAGAGGTTGCCAGCACATATCACCCTGTAATGGCTTTGCTTTTTTCTAGAAAAGTCTAAAGGCACAGTTTGTCTGTCAGTGGACAAGGGAGCTTTTTCCCTGCTGTCCAGAAGCACAGTAGAACTAGAAGAAAGAATAGGCTAATCATCAATAGGAAAATTCTCCTGATGTGGAGGGGTCTTTTTGCAGTGAGAATCCTGGGTCCAAGCAGTCAGTCTGTGGCACTTCACAGCGGTGTCGGTAGTCAGCAGGACATGGAAAGGGCCTTTCCAGCATGGAGCCAAGGCAGTCTTTCGCTGATGGATCTTTATGTAGACCCAGGCTCCTGGTTCCAACGAGTGGCAAGGTTGCACAGGATCCTTTGGTAGTGCTTCCATCACCTGTGCATAAAAAGACTTAACACATTTCATTAGTGCCTGACAATATTTAAGCATTATTTTATCCAGCAAATGAATGTCCATCTGAGCTGGGGTTAGTGGGGGTGCAGTTGGTAGTCAGCATTGGGTGTCCTGTCAAATTTCATGAGGGCTGAGTCCAGTCGTTCGATTGGGAATGGTTCTCATACACATCAGTGCCAAAGGAAGGGCATCTGGCCACTTTAAGTGTGTCTCAGCACAAATCCTGGCCAGTTTATTTTTTGTAAGTCCCGTTCCGGCGTTCCACTGTCCCAGCAGACTGTGGGTGGTGAGGGCAGTGAGTTGCACATAACTCCTTTACAATCTGTCCAGTAAAGTGAGTTCCACGACCACTGTTGATAGTCACAGGGATGCCAAAACGTGGTACAAAATCTGTAAGCAAAGACATCTACTGTCCTGCAGGGAAAAGCTTCAACCCAAGTGGTAAATACATCAACTAAAACTAATACATATTCATAACCACAACATTTAGACATTTAAATAAAATCAATATGAATATTTACAAAAGGTCCCCAAGGAGGAGAGTGGGCTGGCCGCTGCACACCAATCTCGTGTAACTGCAGCAACCATTCCCCCCCCTTCCCTTGGTAGGCAGCCAAGTGGTGTCCTTGACTGGGGCCAGCGCATGTTAGCCATTCTCTGGTTGTTTTTTCCATTTAACCTACAAAGGAAACTTTTACTCTTCAATTATACACCTTTTTCATACCATGAACACATAAACAGTACTGTTATACAGTACAGAAGTATTATCATTCAATGTATGCCACATATACCCTTTCACTAAAATAACCTTATTACAGAACTTTGGAAGAACAAGCCAGGACAAGCACACCCACTTTGAGAAGTTCACTTAATATAACTTCTAGTCCAATAGCTATCCACCATCCCCAGCCCTCTGGCTAAAAGTCTGAGGTAGCCAGAAGGATCCCTCGTACAATATGGGGAGTGGGTTAACTTTTCATGTCCTTGCTTCCAAAGACTGTCAGTATGCAAATTTTAACAACAATTCTCAATTAAAAGATTTGGCCAAATGTTTTCCCATTTATCTGGTTCTGTGGGGAAGATATTTTTGCTGTATCTTTTTGCAGATGCCTTCTACTTTATTCTAAATGTATGTAAATTTCACTACAGTCGTATTTCGGCTACATTTGGCCAATGCAGTTTCTTTCTCTTACTTAAGAAAATGTATTAGACTTTAGTATATCACATTTTTCTGATGTAACCAAACACTTTGTATTCTAAGTTGAACAAAACAAGTATCTGCATCTCAATCAGTTAGGTAATTAGCATTAACACAGATGCTTTCTGGCTTGCTTTTTTTACTGTTAACTCCTGCTTTTAAACACTGACAGAAAACATCACCTCTTACAGTGCCGTTAGAGCTTAATACAATTTTAATTACATAGCACTGTATCCATTTTTCAGCTAATTCAACAAAATTGGTCACAGCCAAATTATTACAATCTAATAGTTTATTTGCCTGAATTTATTCACAAACATGTCAAAGACACCAAAAACTGTTCTCTTTAGCATTTTCACAAAGTTCAACTGCTGTTCCCCCCAGCAAACACAGAGTCAATTTTTCATTTTCCCTTAAAAATCAATTGCTTTTTCCTTCCAACAGCCACTTTACCAATGCAAATCACCATTCCAAATATCCTTCTGAGTATTTGAAATCCTCATGCTTATATTCACTTACTCCTTCTTTCCACTACACCCTCAAAAGTTTCCAACCTGTTTTCCAATCACTCTGTCTGTTGCCCTCCCGCTTGGGCCCGATCCTTTTTTCCTCACTGAATCGTCCCGTCCATGGACACTAGCTTGTTCCACAACCAGTTCTTAGCTAGGAGGGTGGGCTACTCAACTAGCCCCCACCCTTCTGGTCTTGTCCCCAAAACATTTCTACTCACAAGACTACCTGAGTCCTTCCTAGTAAGGCTTGCCACCTGGGCAAAAATACATGGCCATTCACTTAACACATAATCCAAACCCCTTTGGGGTCTACCCAGAGACCCACCCATTTGTCTGCTGACACTTAAACAGAAAAGAAAATTACACAGAGAGCAAAGAAAATTACAGTCTAAGCCAGATTTTTCCTACTTCTATTACATTGTCCGCTATGGGGGGGAGGGGGGCGGGACTGTAAAATCTCAGGATAACCTCAGAGCTTCATCGCACACATGGCTTCCACCCTGAGGAATTACGATCGAGAAGTTCAGTTCCGCTCACACACCTAACGCCCAAATGAACAGAGCAGAAAAACATCAGTAACCGGTTAAACAAAACAGAGCCAAAGCTAAAGAGTGCACCAAAACCAAATAGTTTTTCCTTATTCTATTAGAGCTCACCTATAATCATGCTATTCTTAACACATAACACCAACAGTACCAAACAAAGCAAACATAAACTAACAAGGGTAAAACAGTATCAGAGGGGTAGCCGTGTTAGTCTGTTTCTGTAGAAGCAGCAAAGAATCCTGTGGCACCTTATAGACTAACAGAAGTTTTGCAGCATGAGCTTTCGTGGGTGAACACCCACTTCTTCGGATGCAAGCAGTGGAAATTTCCAGGGACAGGTCCCTGGAAATTTCCACTGCTTGCATCCGAAGAAGTGGGTATTCACCCACGAAAGCTCATGCTGCAAAACTTCTGTTAGTCTATAAGGTGCCACAGGATTCTTTGCTGCTTCTAGGGTAAAACAGATAGATGGTGTAAATTCTGCAGTGCCCCCCATTCTTAATTGCTCACCAAACTGTGACAAATTCCTGTTACTAATTTATCCCTCATGTCAGGTGATCAGACCAACAGAGCATATAATCAAATTTTAAAGCTTCATTAAAAATAATAAAACAACAATGGAGAGTGTTGGGAATGCTCCCACATCACTCGGGAAAAATATGAATGCCCCAAGCCTTAAACCACTTTAATACTCACACATGTCTCACTGGGAAGTTAAGCTTTGCAAATATAATTCCAATTCTGTAACTTGTAGTGCCTTTGGTTTGCCTGTCTCTATTTTCCACAAGCAGCTGGTGCTGAAAGCAGTTTTCTTTGCACTTAGCATAGTCCGTACTAATTCATGACCTTGAACACAAAACAACTTCTCCTTTATCTCAGGGCTAAGCCGAATTTCAAATTAACCCGTTCCTAGACAAATTGCTCACACTGTGACAGAGGTTTTTCTTTGTGATTAAAGCTCCACTGAGATATATGATCTTATCTAGATTGAAGGTACCTTCTAATGGGCATTGTTTAAATGAATTTTCACGCGTGTACAGATTCCAATCATTTAAATACCTGCAGGTTTTAGGACCACAATGTATGTACATGTAATATGCTGGGGCACCCTTAGGGGGTAAGGTGGAATATTTAGACTGTCCCTTACCCATTTTCCACTTACACACACAGAGAGGGTGCCCTGTCCGCTCTAGCGGCTCAAAAACTAAGGAGATGATAAGACTGTCAGTAGCCCACACGGAAGGGAAAGGGGAGAGAAGATGGGTTCACACACCCCTAGACCCAGGCAGCTTCCTCGCCGGACTATGCCAGGCTGAGTCAGCCCACCGTGGGTCGGATCTCCTAAAGATCCACTAGTTACCGGGCTAGCCCGGTAACAGCCACTCACACTGGTGTACACACACACACTCCAAGGCCTCTTTTTCTTCCTTTTTCTTTTTAACCCTTTTTCAACCTTTTTATCTCTTTTTTTTTTTTTTTTTTTAACCATGATGCATCTTTACCTGGTCCGGACCAATACCATGAGGCGGTATGATAACCCCTCTCGAGCCGGTAAAAACCCCTCAGCACCGGTGCATTCTAATGCATTTACCTATGCATTACCTTATGCATTACCTTATGCATTTCCTTGGCCAACTCAGCAGTTCCCAGTACTGCTATAAACTAACCTTATTGGGGCCTCTCCCCAATACCACTTTGCATCTGATCCTGCTGCACAGTCAATAAGTTCAGATGGCATGAGCCCAACAGAGACATACGTCCTCACGGAAAGTCCTCCTCCGATACCCCAATAGAGATTTCAAAAGGTCTCATACCTCTCATGTGGCGCCATGGGGTTCGAAGGGGAATGAGCCGTAGTCGTTGTCTGTGGGTCCGTGGGCGTTGCCATCCCGGACGAGCCCCCAAATTGTCGAAGAAAACTTAGTTCTCGCTTTTTGTTTGGGTGCAGCAAAATTAAATACTTTATTATTTCTCCAGTAATTACAATGGAGGGAGAGAGTGCCATAGGACACAGGGTCCTGGACAGGTCTCTCAACTCGTAACCAATTACATCAAGCCTTTATACCGTTGTTTCAGACAATTTCTAGCAATAATACAGACAGTAAAAAGCAACAACTACATTTTGTTTATACATAAGCTTTTCTGCTATCTTACTAGAAAAAGCAAGACTGCACATTGCAAGGTCGTAATACTTTCACACAGTTCACTCTGTCTTACATTATCTTGCTTCTACAAATCTCACGTCATAAGGGTCACAGTATGGCCTGACTCTTGCTAACTAACATTCATTAAGATCTCTTCAAACCTTGTTAATTATTTACTGGCTTCCACATCGGTATGGAGGTGGTTTCCAGGTTCTGTGTGGGTGGGGGGGATGTGACTTTGTAGCGGGGGAGGGCGGTTACAGATCTTATGCAGTCCTTGTCCTGGACCGCTGAGTCACGCAGCAGAGGAATCTGTATCCGTCCTCCTCCGCCACAAGGTCACATAGCCCCCGCACACAGAATCCCAAAAAGGAGGGATGGCAGGCTCCGTTGAAACAAGCAGTCCGGCACTGCGGACCGCTCTAGGAGCAGGAGCCTGTCATTCCTCGAGTTCAGAGGTGGTCTTTACATCACCGTACACCCTACCCAGCACAGTCTGCATCCCAGTTTCAACCCTTTAACGCAAAGTCATTAATAAAGAAACCTTTGTTAAGTTACAATGGGACATGTATTTTATTTTTACACGTGTGTTGGAAGTGGGGGAAACGGGGTGAACGGGGTATGTAACTGCAGAGGATAGTCAACAGTAACTGGGTAAAGAAACAGGGGCAGGTTCAGCTTCTCTGTAAAGAAACTGAACAGTCACAGGTCACGCTGCTCGCTGCTCGCTGGTATTTGAAGAGTTCCTTGTCGCTGTCCAAGGCGCCTGTATAGGGCTTCATGAGCCAGGGCATTAGCGGGTAGGCTGGGTCCCCGAGGATCACTGTAGGCATCTGCACATCCCCAACAGTTATTTTGTGGTCCAGGAAGAAACTACCTTCCTGCAGGTGTCTAAACAGACCACAGTTCCTGAAAACACGCACGTCATGAACCTTGCCTGGCCACCCGATGTTGATGTTGGTAAAACGTCCCCTATGCTCCACCAGTGCTTGCAGCACCATTGAAAAGTAGCCCGATTTCTCAGCAGCTGACTGTGGAAGAGGTGGACGATAAGGTGCGAAGAGGTGAAAACGGCCATAACTGCAGCGGGCTCCATGCTCGCAGTGCTGTGGCGTCCGCGCTGTCACTGACCAGAAAAGTGCACGAACAGATTGCCCGCAGGCGCTTTCGAGGAGGGAGGGAGGGCGTGATTGACGGTTCAATGATGACAGTTACCCAAAACCACCCTCGACACATTTTTTCCCCCAGCAGGCATTGGGGGCTCTACCCAGCATTCCAATGGGTAGCGGGGACTGCGGGAACTGTGGGATAGCTTCCCACAGTGCACCGCTTCCAAAGTCAACGCTGGCCCCGTTAGTGTGGAATCACAAAGTCGAATTAGTGTCCTTAGTGTGGATACACAAATTCGACTTCGTAAGGTCGATTCCACAAATTTGAATTAAGTTGAATCGAACTACTCTTGTAGTGTAGACATACCCTCAGTCTCCAGAGTTTAAATGTACTTCTGGTAAGGACAATACTGTACTCCATGTTGACATTTTTTGTCAATGGAATGAAAATCTGAGGTGGTTTTGGCATCTGCAAGAAACAGATGTTGAGGTCTGAAATGATTTTTTCCCCAAACAGGGTATCTGGCTGTGTGGCTGCCTTTCTGGCTCGCTACACCATTAGTGACTCTTTATGGTGTACTTATATAACCACAAATCAAACTGATGTGGGGTCAGCCTGCTTGCAGAAGATATCTTAGTCTTTTGGAAACATACAGTTTGTTCCAGTACATTCCAATGTGACTTTCACTGGCAATAATATTTGCTGTTGCTTGCTGTATGTAGTAGAATTTACAGTTAAATTAAATATCCATTGGTAAGGAAGAAGTGCAGTTGTCCATTTTTGTTTGAACTGGCCTTGAAACAGACCATTACTTGTGCATGATCTCATTATATATTAGTTCTCCTTAGACCAGTTTCTCAGCTGCACAGAGACAAACTCATGCACTGATACACACCAATTCTTTCTTTGCAAATATGGCCCAGAATGTTCCTTCACCTAATGATGCTTTATATCTTTAGCTTTGTTATTTTTTTTAATTAAAACATGTTAACAAAGCCTAAGAAAAATGAATGAAACTACTCACAAGGAAATTACATTGAGAAGCTAAGCCCATTTATAATTATTGCATTTCAATTAAGCTGTACTAGGGCTGGGTGAACAGATAGATAAAAAGAAACAGCCCTGATGTCTGAGTTTCATAAATATTTCCTGTGTCCTGCTTGTGAAGTCCAGAATATTAATGATAAATAACATTTTAAAGCATACAAACATTTTCATGCCAATTACTGCACTAAAGAATAAAGTCATAATATGATATCAAAATGTATCCAAAGAAAGTATAGGCCAGACCCTCAGCTGGTGCAAATCAGCATAACTTCATTGACATCAATGGAGCTATATTTAAACCATAGATTCATAGAGTTTAAAGCCAGGAGGGACATTATGATCATCTGATCAAGTCCTCTGCAAAACACAGGCCATGGAATTTTACCAAGTGATTCCTGCATCAAGCCATAACTGAGCTAGAGCATGTCTTTTAGACAGAAATCCAGTCCTGATATAAAGACTTCAGGTGACAAAGAATTCATCATATCCTAGGTATCATAGAATCTCAGGGTTGGAAGGGACCCCAGGTGGTCATCTAGTCCAACCCCCTGCTCCAAGCAGGACCAATCCCCAACTGAATCATCCCAGCCAGGGCTTTGTCAAGCCTGACCTTAAAAACCTCTAAGGAAGGAGATTCCACCACCTCCCTAGGTAACCCATTCCAGTGCTTCACCACCCTACTAGTGAAAAAGTTTTTCCTAATGTCCAACCTAAACCTCCCCCTCTGCAACTTGAGACCATTACTCCTTGTTCTGTCATCTTCTACCACTGAGAAGAGTCTAGATCCATCCTCTTTGGAACCCCCTTTCAGGTAGTTGAAAGCAGCTATCAAATCCCCCCTCATTCTTCTCTTCTGCAGGCTAAACAATCCCAGTTCCCTCAGCCTCTCCTCATAAGTCATGTGCTCCAGCCCCCTAATCATTTTTGTGGCCTCCGCTGGACTCTCTCCAATTTATCCACATCCTTCTTGTAGTGTGGGGCCCAAAACTGGACACAGTACTCCAAATGAGGCCTCACCAGTGCTGAATAGAGGGGAATGATCACATCCCTCGATCTGCTGGAAATGCCCCTACTTATACAACCCAAAATGCCATTAGCCTTCTTGGCAACAAGGGCACACTGTTGACTCATATTCAGCTTTTCGTCCACCATAACCCCTAGGTCCCTTTCTGCAGAACTGCTGCCCAGCCATTCGGTCCCTAGTCTATAGCAGAGCATGGGATTCTTCCGTCCTAAATGCAGGACTCTGCACTTGTCCTTGTTGAACCTCATCATATTTCTTTTGGCCCAATCCTCTAATTTGTCTAGGTCCCTCTGTATCCTATCCCTACCCTCCAGCGTATCAACCACTCCTCCCAGTTTAGTGTCATCTGCAAACTTGCTAAGGGTGCAGTCCACACCATCCTCCAGATCGTTAGTGAAGATATTGAACAAAACCGGCCCCAGCACCGACCCTTGGAGCACTCCACTTGATACCAGCTGCCAACTAGACATGGAACCATTGATCACTACCCATTGAGTCCGACCAGCTAGCCAGTTTTCTATCCACCTTACCGTCCATTCATCCAGCCCAGACTTCTTTAACTTGCTGGCAAGAATACTGCGGGAGACTGTATCAAAAGCTTTGCTAAAGTCCAGAAATAGCACATCCACTGCTTTCCCCTCATCCACAGAGCCGGTTATCTCCTCATAGAAGGCAATTAGGTTAGTCAGGCATGACTGGCCCTTGGTGAATCCATGCTGACTGTTCCTGATCACTTTCCCCTCCTTTAAGTGGTTCAGAATTGATTCCTTGAGGACCTGTTCCATGATTTTTCCAGGGACTGAGGTGAGACTGACTGGCCTGTAGTTCCCTGGATCTTCCTTCTTCCCTTTTTTAAAGATGGGCACTACATTAGCTTTTTTCCAGTTGTCCGGGACCTCCCCCGATCGCCATGATTTTTCAAAGATAATGGCCAATGGCTCTGCAATCTCATCGGCCAACTCCTTTAGCACCCTCGGATGCAGTGCATCCGGCCCCATGGACTTGTCCTCATCCAGCTTTACTACATAGTCCCGAACTACTTCTTTCTCCACAGAGAGCTGGTCACCTCCTCCCCATACCGTGCTGCAGAGCGCAGCTGTCTGGGAGCTGACCTTGTCTGTGAAGACAGAGGCAAAAAAAGCATTGAGTACACTAGCTTTCTCCACATCCTCTGTCACTAGGTTCCCTCCCTCATTCAGCAAGGGGTCCACACTTTCCTTGACTTTCTTCTTGTTGCTAACATACCTGAAGAAACCCTTCTTGTTACTCCTAACATCTCCGGCTAGCTGCAACTCCAAGTGTGATTTGGCCTTCCTAATTTCACTCTTGCATGCCTGAGCAATACTTTTATACTCCTCCCTGGTTATTTGTCCAATCTTCCACTTCTTGTAAGCTGTTTTTTTGTGTTTAAGATGAGCAAGGATTTCACTGTTAAGCCAAGCTGGTCGCCTGCCATATTTACTTTTCTTCCTACACATCGGGATGGTTTGTTCCTGCAATCTCAATAAGGATTCTTTAAAATACAGCCAGCTTTCCTCGACTCCTTTCCCCATCATGTTATTCTCCAAGGGGACCTTGCCCATCAGTTCCCTGAGGGAGTCAAAGTCTGAAGTCCCCAGGTCTCTGTTCTACTGCTCCTTCTCTCTTGTATGGATCCTGAAACTCGACCATCATCTCATCACTGCTGCCCAGGTTCCCATCCACTATTGCTTCCTCTACTATTTCTTCCCTGTTTGTGAGCAGCAGGTCAAGAAGAGCTTTTCCCCTAGTTGGTTCCTCCAGCACTTGCACCAGGAAATTGTCCCCTACACTTTCCAGAAACTTCCTGGATTGTCTGTGCACTGCTGTATTGCTCTCCCAGCAGATATCGGGGTGATTAAAGTCACCCATGAGAACCAGGGCCTGTGATCTAGCAACTTCTGTTAGTTGCTGGAAGAAAGCCTCATCCACCTCATCCCCCTGGTCTGGTGGTCTGTAGCAGACTCCCACCACGACATCACCCTTGTTGTTCATACTTCTAAATTTAATCCAGAGAGTCTCAGGTTTTTCTGCAGTTTCATACTGGAGCTCTGAGCAGTCATACTGCTCTCTTACATACAACGCAACTCCCCCACCTTTTCTGCCCTGCCTGTCCTTCCTGAACAGTTTATATCCATCCATGACAGTACTCCATGATGCCTTAGCAGCCACTGAGGGGCATTTGTTTCTTGGTTTGTACTTAATTTACCTGTTGATTTCTATTTGGGCAGACTGTGCCATGCAGCAGTCAAAATTCTGTCTGCTATTTTGCTTTCTGTAACACACTGCTGCTTTGTGCTGGAGAGGAGTAGGAAGATGAGGACATGATGGGAAGGTGTATCACTGGTGGCAGTAATACAACTACCAAACTATTTGACAGAAGATTTAAGGATGAACCTGATTCTCTTTTTGCCTTGATGCAGGCACACTGGTGAAATGAGGATAGGAACATGGATGGATTGTAAGTGGTATGTGCCACTTTTTATTAAACTTAAACTTATGGGGGAGGAGCACCTGCCCATGACCCATACTCTTCTATACCAGGCATTTATTTGTTCCAGTTCAGGGGTTACAGGGCTCCACCCATAAAACCTACAATTTGGGAAAGGCTCTCCTCAGCCTACCCCTCAGGAACCAGGTTGCAGTCCTACCATCCTCCCTGGCCGTGAGGTCTGGGGCCCATGAGAACCAAGAGGTCTCACCTTATCCCATAAACCACAGCCCATCACAAAAATCCCAGGTTTGTTACCTCTGGGAACTGTTCATTTGATCCTTTTAACTGTGCTGGAAATTATCCACAAGTTGTAACAAATTAACAACTCAGCCAAGTACCTCACTTCCGTACCAAGCATATTCCTGCATAACCCACTGTGTCTTGAAGGTGCTGCAATGAGGGAAACAAACTCCTTGCTCCTCTTCCAGTTGGCCCATGGGAGAAAAAAATCCTTTCTTACCCCCAAAAGGGCAATCTATTAGATCCACAGCATCTTTTAGGCTGGATTCCTAGTATAGGGTTAGTAGGATGGGGCAGCTGAAATGAAGCTTGACAAAGCCCTGGCTGGGATTATTTAGTTGGTGTTGGTCCTGCTTTGAGCAGGGGGTTGGACTAGATGACCTCCTGAGGTCCCTTCAACCCTAATCTTCTATGATTCTAAGCTGGAAGAGAATCCAGATTGCCCCCTCTCCAGGTTAAATCATAGGAGCTGGAGATTGCTGGACAATCAGAATCCCTGTCTCCCACCTGGCCAATAGGTGCCAGAGACTTCATGGGGGAAAAGGAGCTACCAATGTCTCCAATGGGTGTCTCCCTCCCTCCCTCGCTGCTGAAGCTGTTCCTTTTAACTGCTGGCTTCCTAAAGTTCATCTACCCATTCAGGCAGGTGGGTACCATTTTATGTGGACACAGTGGTGAAATGAGGACAGACATGTGGCTGGATTTTAAGTGACCATCTGCAACTTTTATTAAACTTAAACACAGGGAAGAGTACCACACACCCATCACCTATATTCTTCTATAACAGACTAATTGGTTCCAGTGCAGGGATTATGGGGCTCCTTACCATATAACCTGTAATTTAAGGTAGGCACTCCTCACCTACCTTCCCAGGGTTCTTCTCACTCTGAGTCCTCCCAGCACTCCTCCACCTTGTGAGGGGGACAGAGGGTGCAGAAGGGTGGGGAGCTCAGTCTGTGAGGACCACAAGGTCTGACCTTATCCGACAAGGTCTTACCCTATCCCATGAGCCCAAGGTCCATCACCAAATCCCAGATATTTTACCTTTGGTAACTGTTCATTATTCTTTCAACCACACTGGGAACCAATCACAGTGGGCACCAGTGACTAGCTTGGTCTACCCCAACCATGCTGACTTCTGTCACAACTCCTGCCTAGTCAATTCCTTCACATTCTGTAGCCATATGTCAATGCCTCCCTCTGACAAATGTACACCAGATATTTTGAACTATGGACAGAGCCATCTGTCCTCTCATGCCAAGGCTAGGTTCTGGAATGTCTGAAGCAAGTGCTTTCAGCTCTCTGTTCCTAATCTTCCTGCAAATAAGATGTGACACTGTGTCTCACACACAGTCACCCATTCCAACGTGGAGCTGAATCCTTTGAAAGCGACACATGGGCATAGGGCACTTAGAAGGCAGAGGCATAGGACACTCCAAGCACCCATAAGCATAGGTTTATCAAAATAGTAGTAGCCTTCAACATGAAACCCAAGCAAGTTAAAGAATCATAGAATCATAGAATCTCGGGGTTGGAAGGGACCTCAGGAGGTCATGTAGGCCAAACCCCTGCTCAAAGCCGGACTAACGCCAACTAAATCATCCCAGCCAGGGCTTTGACAAGCTGGGTCTTAAAAACCTCTAATGATGGAGGGGCCTTAAGGGGCCTGCAACTCTGTCTACTGCCTCTTCCATGATGATCTTTGCCCTTACTATATGCTCAAAACTTTTAATGGACGTCACGTGCTTTGCCTAGGAGTGGCATGTCACTCATATGGGTTTTGAAAACCAGCTGAAAATCCATTCCATAAATAAACTGAGACTTCTGTCTTGGAATAGTCCAATAACAAATTCCATAACACTCATATCTTAACTGGAGAAGGAGCCTTTCCCATGGTTACTGGCTCCCCTTGTAGCATTTCTCAAAGCCTTGGGTTTGGAAACATTGTTTTGGAACGGTTCTTTGCCCCCATAACAGGAGCATGTTCTATGCTGATCCCAGCACCTCCTGCAGCAGTGTTTGTACCTGCATTGGAAGCAAAAACATTTCACAGCATTAAATGCAAATCACACATTGGCTTTTCTATTTGCATTTTGAAGCCATGGTTTTGGCATTGGCAACCTGCTGTCTGTGAATGGCAGCTGGGAGTGGGGCGTGATAAGAAGTCATACACTCCAACTAAAATTACCTCCAGGGAAATTCATGCTTCTCTGCTGCCTTCTGTCTAAATTCTCTGTCAGTCCTTACCCATGCTACTCCACCATATGTAGCATTAGCCCTCACTGTTAAGACCTCATACTTGAAGCAGGAAATGTATCCCTTGGGGCTCCTTACACAAATTATACTCTCATAAATGCACAAGGTCACAGACCAGTTCTCAAGAGTTTGAGGCACCTTAAGTCTGTGGGGTTTGTCCTCGTCTTTTCTACCTGTTTTGCCCTCTGTCTGCTATTTCCTAAACAACAAGGTAAATAAATCTATAAACTCCACCTTTCAAATCTCTTCCTTAACACCTTTAACCAGGTGATTCCTGAGGGGCTAATCTGATCCCATATAAGTCCCAGGGGCATTAGCCGCTGTGTCCTGCTTGAGTTTTATTAGGAATGCTGCCACTTGCTGATGGGGGTAGAAAGGGGAGCCCCTCCTCAATTGTTCCACATCAAGTTCTGCCACCAGTGGATGGCAGAGTGGGTGGCATTTTGAAGTGACAAGGTAATATTTTATGTTTGCCATAGGCCTATTGAGGCCAGGAATTCCCATACTAATAGGGTCTCTATTTTGGTTGATTTGCATGTGCTAATCTATCATCTATTGTTTAGATAGACATGTTTCCCGTGCCCTGGCATACTGTCCCTGGCCACTGTATTAACTCACCTTTCATGATATCATGTCACGTAAATGCAAACCAATTTTACTGATCAGTTCTTTAATGGATTTCTAATTCTATTTGTAAACCATAGTCCCTTGTTCAGTGATGGGTTCCAGCAGCCCCAATGCCTTGGTGTGTAGCAGTGCTGAAGTGGAATGAACATCAGTCACTGCAAAGTGTCTTCTCATCGTAGCCCAGACCAGGCAAGCTAACTTCTGGTAAACCCATTTCGCTAGGATGTCTTTCAGGGAATCAGCTAGAGCTTTCATTTCTCTGTTCCTGATGAAGCTTGCACTCCACTTAACTTCTGACATGATGTGGGCTGGCATCATCCTTTTAAAATCCTGGAGGCAAAGTTGGCTGCTGGCTCATTGTACCTAATGTAAAGTTGATTTCTAATGGGAATGCTGAGTAGACGTCTGCAGGTAGCATCCCTGGTTATTTCTGTTCCCATATCTAAGTGTCTGCAATGTTAGAACACTGTTCTTGCTAACTTCACATTCAATAGAGATCATTCCACTCCACTCCTCCCATGCCAAGCTCTATGTGAAAGTCATAGACCAAAGCTTATCAAGATATAGGTTTTACTGATCAGAAATGCTCCTGGCAATGTGTGGTTCCAGATGTTGTCTACAATTTTTATTGACATACAAAATATTTAGTACAAAATACAAAATATGCACAATTTGTCCCTTGTATGGTATAATTTCCTTTTCTCCAACTTTTTCTCTACAGCTAGCTTGAATAGGTATAAGCAAACAACTTTTTCATGTCTCGTATCAGGTATATTTCTTGTGTCTGTGTAGGTTCTTCCTGTTGCCCTATGGTCATCACCTAGCCTATTTGTAGCTTCTCATGAGGGACACTCTTGCAGTTAGCATTTGGGGAGCACATCAGTAGACAGGTAAGTATGACTATTCTGACAGCTTCCTTTGGAAAATTCCAGTGACTGAGCACTCAGCTGAAGTCAGGGCACCCAGACACCCGAGGCACCTATGTCAGAGGCCAGTCTGGAGCATCCAAAGCTGTGTGCTCACATTCCTTGATCTGTCTAAATGGTTCCCTTCATGGGACTTTCTTAAGCTACAGAAGGAGTCAGATGGCTTGTCTACACTGCAAAGAAAACTCTGCCACAGTGAATCTCAGAACCCAAGTCAACAGACTCAGGCTCCTGGGGCTTACGCTATGGGGCTGAAAATAGCAGTTGGGTTGGCACTCCAGCACTAAGCTCTTCCCCCATCACTGGGTCCAGTCTGAGCAGGAACATCTACACTGGTATTTTCAGCCCTATAGTGCAAGCCCCATAAGCCCAAGTCAGTTGAACTGCGTTCTGAGATTTGAGACGTGGAGTTTGTTTTTACAATTTAGATGTACCCTATGCAGATTGCATAAACAAATACAAAGGCCTGAAAAAAATTTGCTAATATTATCAAAGAAATAAATCTTTCATGATCGTTAGTATGCTAATCTCTTACAGCAAGACAAACAGAAAAAATAGTTATTTTTATTCCTTTGTATTGCATGGTTTGGGCTTGATCCTGAAATCTGTAATTGGGCAAACCTACCATCGATTTCAATGAAAAAAAAAACAAGAGTTCAATAATTGATTTAAGTGGGAGAATTGCCTGAGAAAATACTGCAGGTTTGGATCCTTAATACATCATATAATACTATAAAACAACAGATTGGTTAAGAGCTAACTAAAGGAATCACAGCAGATACTTGAAGGGTGTAAATAAGGCTAAATTCTTGTCTCAATTACGGAACATGAGTGCAACCATATTTACTTCTAATGTATAACTGAGTGCATAATTTGGACTCAAGTATACTGAAAAATAATTTAGAGAGTTACTCGGGAGTATAAGTACGAATACCAGGAAACACTTCCTGACAGTGAGATGTGTTATGCTGCAGTACAGACTCTCTTGAGAAGTGATGGAAGACACTTGAGATACTTAAAACTAAACTGGACAAAATAGCAGAAAATGTACTGTAGGAAACAATCCAGCACTGGCAGGGAAACAGAATGACAGGACAGATTTTCATATGAGCCTCAAAGTGGGCTCTAAAATTGCACCAATAATTTTGCAAATACAAATAATTTGAGGGTGAAAATTATAGTATTCAAACATCTACTTGATTGCTTTCCTTAATTAAGTAATTAAGACTTCTAAACTCTATTATTTGTCCACTCAAATGACTTGCACTCACAAAATTACAGAAACAAATAACTGGGTGCAAAATTGCAGGTGCAATGTTAACACCATTTTGAAAAAATTCCCAATCTGAGTATTTTTTCCACCTCTAACTTCCATGTTATTATTTTGAGACTTTTTAAATTTTCATAGGATTGGTACAAATAGAAGATAGTACTTTTAAAACAAATAAGTTAGATAATGAAATCTGCACAATGATGAAAAAATGTTTACAACATCCAAAGTACTTTGCATGTTCTAAACCTGGTACTATGGTTTTTCCTTTAAATGTGTTTGTCTTCCCATTATTTCATTTTCTGGGGACAGAAGGGTATTGATTGAGTTCACCCAAACACACTTAGCAGCTCCTCAAGGCTGCTCCACAATACTTGGTGCACTTAGGCTACACCAGTGAAAACTTTATAAAATGCCAAATTTTGTTGTGTTTTTAGGATCTTATGGAAATCAAAGTGTTAAATCAATAGGTATGCCATCTTATGAAAATAGCAGTGAGAATAAAACATTAAATTATATCAGCTTATTTTATTCTGTCCTGGAGTTAGTGAAATTCATGGAGGTAATTTATCTTTATCACATGTATGTGAGGTAGATAGATAGACAGTCTGACCGATAAAAGAATAAATCTTTTATTTTATGCCAGCTCCAAAATTCAATCCAAAATCACTAGGAAATGACATGCAACGTCTGCTTTATGCACATTTCAAAAATGAATTCTAAAGACAGAAATTAGAAAGTTAGAGGAAATAATGATTTTTGTATTCTCCTGTTCTTTGAAAATATTCACACCTTCGTATTTCCCCATTTCTTTGTGAAATCAACCTATTTTCATTTTCATTAAGATTAAATAACCATTTTAGCATATGTTTAATTATCTCAACCAGTCCTGTCAACTACTCCATTTAGATTTTATGTGAGTAACTCTTGATAAATATATTGGTTATTTCTCCCTCCCTCCCCCCAAGCCCCCACCCATAAACATGTTGATTGTGGTGTAACTAGAGAGCAAAGATTTTGAACTGAAAATATGTCCTTGTGTATTTCTGAGGCAGGGGGGAAAAAGCCATCTCACTCTTTTATGCTAGAATAAATTAGCCCTTTAATTTAGTTTCATGGAAAAAAAATACAACCTAGAAGCAATCCTCTTGTGTATAGGCCAACATTAAGGCTCAAACACAGGTAACAGTCAATCCATTAACCTTTGCTTTTAGCTTAACCTGTGTGTCGCTCGCATCACAGTTGTTCCTCCTTTTTAATACCTTTTCCTTAATAGTTGCTCACCCACAACTGGAAAGGGCAGTGCAGCTTCTCCTGACATTGACTGCACCACTACAATAATAAGCTTCCCTTTTCTTTCTTCCTCACCTCCCCCATCACCCACCTCCTGCCTCACTATGGTGTCAGCAACCATTTTTTTTTTTTTGGAAGGTAATCTAAAAAGAGCTGTAGAGGCAGAGGTCATGTTAAACTGTAACGCAAATGTTATTCCTCGATTATCTAGCTGGGGTAAATGTCAACTGCTTCAGGCTAAAGCAATTGGAAAAGCAGAGTGTGTGAATCTAACAAAGGGAGAGGGAGAGAGAAAGACACACACAGAGGGAGGGAGGGGACTGTCTAAACTGGGCCTAGCTTGATGGCTGAGAATGTTAAACCAAGCAGTTACTTCTGCATTTTTTTCTCTGGCATATGGTCATGCTGCATCAGCTGGGGTCTTACTATTGCTTTCTTCAGCCCCCCTTTTGTTAAATGTGCATGTCTTTAACAAAATCGCTGAATACTAATGCAGTACCCTAAATGTTATATACACTTGAGGGATGACCGGTGATAGCATTTAATTAAGAAAAAGGTAAATAATAGTTTAATAAAATGGGCTAAATCAATTAATTAATAATTGTTTAATGCCCTTCAGCACTTTGAAGAAGTAAACCACTATTCAACATGTTCTAATTACTACCATATGTATGATTATATTTCCTACAATATGGAAATAAAACTATTAAAGATCAGAAGTAATTATTGTTGTTAATATGTAGTTATGTATTTATTGGTGAAGCATTTAGGAAAGAAATCAACTTCCATGTGATTGAGAGTTCTTGTCTCCAGTGCAGTTAAATATTTGTTTAGCATGAACATCTCAGCTCTTTTTACTGACTTTTCTTCATCCTCTTTATTATTTATTGTTATGGGGGTTTTGTTTGTTTGTTTGTTGACATGATTTTTTAGAAAATATAGTGAAGAACAGAAATATCAGACACATAGATGAATATGATTTGTTGGAAAGAGTCAAAATAGCTTTGAAAACAGTAATCATGCCTCACCAGGAACAAAATTTCTTACAAAATTCTGGGTATTATTTTTCAATTTTCTTAAAATAAAAAGCATATTTATGCCCCAATTGTGCACACACAGTCAAGGAATTATGATGTAATTGGAATAACAGAGACTTGGTGGGATAACTCACATGATTGGAGTACTGTCATGGATGGATATAAACTGTTCAGGAAGGACAGGCAGGGCAGAAAAGGTGGGGGAGTTGCGCTGTATGTAAGAGAGCAGTATGACTGCTCAGAGCTCCAGTATGAAACTGCAGAAAAACCTGAGAGTCTCTGGATTAAATTTAGAAGTATGAACAACAAGGGTGATGTCGTGGTGGGAGTCTGCTACAGACCACCAGACCAGGGGGATGAGGTGGACGAGGCTTTCTTCCAGCAACTAACAGAAGTTGCTAGATCACAGGCCCTGGTTCTCATGGGTGACTTTAATCACCCCGATATCTGCTGGGAGAGCAATACAGCAGTGCACAGACAATCCAGGAAGTTTCTGGAAAGTGTAGGGGACAATTTCCTGGTGCAAGTGCTGGAGGAACCAACTAGGGGAAAAGCTCTTCTTGACCTGCTGCTCACAAACAGGGAAGAAATAGTAGAGGAAGCAATAGTGGATGGGAACCTGGGAGGCAGTGAGCATGAGATGGTCGAGTTCAGGATCCTGATACAAGAAAGAAAGGAGAGCAGTAGAACAGAGACCCTGGACTTCAGAAAAGCAGACTTTGACTCCCTCAGGGAACTGATGGGCAAGGTCCCCTTGGAGAATAACATGATGGGGAAAGGAGTCGAGGAAAGCTGGCTGTATTTTAAAGAATCCTTATTGAGATTGCAGGAACAAACCATCCCGATGTGTAGGAAGAAAAGTAAATATGGCAGGCGACCAGCTTGGCTTAACAGTGAAATCCTTGCTCGTCTTAAACACAAAAAAACAGCTTACAAGAAGTGGAAGATTGGACAAATAACCAGGGAGGAGTATAAAAGTATTGCTCAGGCATGCAGGAGTGAAATTAGGAAGGCCAAATCACACTTGGAGTTGCAGCTAGCCGGAGATGTTAGGAGTAACAAGAAGGGTTTCTTCAGGTATGTTAGCAACAAGAAGAAAGTCAAGGAAAGAGTGGGCCCCTTGCTGAATGATGGAGGGAACCTAGTGACAGAGGATGTGGAGAAAGCTAGTGTACTCAATGCTTTTTTTGCCTCTGTCTTCACAGACAAGGTCAGCTCCCAGACAGCTGCACTCTGCAGCACGGTATGGGGAGGAGGTGACCAGCTCTCTGTGGAGAAAGAAGTAGTTTGGGACTATTTAGAAAAGCTGGATGAGCACAAGTCCATGGGGCCGGATGCGCTGCATCCGAAGGGGCTAAAGGAGTTGGCCGATGAGATTGCAGAGCCATTGGCCATTATCTTTGAAAAATCATGGCGATCGGGGGAGGTCCCGGACGACTGGAAAAAAGCTAATGTAGTGCCCAACTTTAAAAAAGGGAAGAAGGAAGATCCAGGGAACTACAGGCCAGTCAGTCTCACCTCAGTCCCTGGAAAAATCATGGAACAGGTCCTCAAGGAATCAATTCTGAACCACTTAAAGGAGGGGAAAGTGATCAGGAACAGTCAACATGGATTCACCAAGGGCCAGTCATGCCTGACTAACCTAATTGCCTTCTATGAGGAGATAACCGGCTCTGTGGATGAGGGGAAAGCAGTGGATGTGCTATTTCTGGACTTTAGCAAAGCTTTTGATACAGTCTCCCACAGTATTCTTGCCAGCAAGTTAAAGAAGTCTGGGCTGGATGAATGGACGGTAAGGTGGATAGAAAACTGGCTAGATGGTCGGGCTCAATGGGTAGTGATCAATGGTTCCATGTCTAGTTGGCAGCTTGTATCAAGTGGAGTGCCCCAAGGGTCAGTGCTGGGGCCGGTTTTGTTCAATATCTTCATTAACGATCTGGAGGATGGTGTGGACTGCACCCTTAGCAAGTTTGCAGATGACACTAAACTGGGAGGAGTGGTTGATACGCTGGAGGGTAGGGATAGGATACAGAGGGACCTAGACAAATTAGAGGATTGGGCCAAAAGAAATATGATGAGGTTCAACAAGGACAAGTGCAGAGTCCTGCATTTAGGACGGAAGAATCCCATGCACTGCTATAGACTAGGGACTGAATGGCTGGGCAGCAGTTCTGCAGAAAAGGACGTAGGGGTTACAGTGGATGAAAAGCTGAATATTGGTCAACAGTGTGCCCTTGTTGCCAAGAAGGCTAATGGCATTTTAGGTTGTATAAGTAGGGGCATTTCCAGCAGATCAAGGGATGTGATCATTCCCCTCTATTCAGCACTGGTGAGGCCTCATTTGGAGTACTGTGTCCAGTTTTGGGCCCCACACTACAAGAAGGATGTGGATAAATTGGAGAGAGTCCAGCGGAGGCCACAAAAATGATTAGGGGGCTGGAGCACATGACTTACGAGGAGAGGCTGAGGGAACTGAGATTGTTTAGCCTGCAGAAGAGAAGAATGAGGGGGGATTTGATAGCTGCTTTCAACTACCTGAAAGGGGGTTCCAAAGAGGATGGATCTAGACTCTTCTCAGTGGTAGAAGATGACAGAACAAGGAGTAATGGTCTCAAGTTGCAGAGGGGGAGGTTTAGGTTGGACATTAGGAAAAACGTTTTCACTAGTAGGGTGGTGAAGCCCTGGAATGGGTTACCTAGGGAGGTGGTGGAATCTCCTTCCTTAGAGGTTTTTAAGGTCAGGCTTGACAAAGCCCTGGCTGGGATGATTTAGTTGGGTTTGGTCCTGCTTTGAGCAGGGGGTTGGACTAGATGACCTCCTGGGGTCCCTTCCAACCCTGAGATTCTATGATTCTATGATCAGTACTGTGCTGCTATCTTTTGTCTGATGAGTACACTGACCAGATACTCGTTGTTTGGTTGCTCACTGATTAATCACCTTTTCAGATACACATTGAGGTCTAACTGTTCAGCACCATAGGGTCTGAGCATGGGATGTGAAATTTCCCAAGCCAGATGGGTACATGTCCCATGAGTGCAGCCCTGAATGGGTCAACCCCTAATAACCTCATCTACATATGTAAATAGCCCATATCCATTCTCTGTGTGTGTGCTTGCTAGTCAAAGCAAGATGGTGGCTGCCACCAGAGCAAGGTCAAGAGGTGGAACAACACCAGGATAAGATCCAAGCATGTGGCAGCATCCAGTAATGGCCATGGGGATGGTAGGCACACACATGCAGGGGAAAAGGAAAACAAATTGTACAGATTCAGAAATACAGTAGAATTCCTATTTTATGAACTAATTGGGGATTTGGGAGTTCATAAAATCAAAAAAATGATTACAGTAGATCTGATGCATAAGTTGCAATATAGTGCACTGCATCCCTTTTGTCTTGTGCTCCACTCCATGTAAGGCATTGGGATACAAAAAGAAATTGACTAGTTCTTCATCCATATCATTTTTGTTTTGTGATTTATTTATTTTTCCATCAGGAAAATGGTTTGTATAACTGATGGTTCATAAGTTTGGTATTTGTAAAATCAAGGTTGTACTGTTGGTGTGATTATCAAGGAGGTAACCTCAGCTTAATACATATTTACAATTATCACAATTAATTAACAAGCTATAAATATTTTCATTTGGCAGATAAGTTATTTATATCTCCCTGCCTGGCTATTTAGCATAATTTATTACCTGTTATTTATTATCCTGTTATTGCCTTATAGCAGATATACACTGCTCTCTAACTTCCATCTTTCCCACACTCTTTCTGAACAAAAACAGAAAACTCTCAAAAAAAAAGCTTTTCAATAAAACATAACAAAACTACAGCATCCACAAAGCAACACACAACAAAACAAAACACTAAATCTAAATCTAAAACAAAAAAAAATTCTAACACTAACCTCTATTTCTACTAGCTCACCCAACTCTCTTTTTATGCTAGGCATCCCTCTATACCCATCTCTCCCCCCCATCTAAACACCCACAGGGGCCAGGCAAGTTGCACCAGCAAACAGCAGCAGGTCTCCAAAGCAGCTTTCACTGCAGCAACATGGGGCAGCAGCAGCAGGCATCAGGCGCCAATGCCCAGGCACAAAATCCACCAAGCGCCAAAATCCACTCTGGCTTCCACCCGCCATCCAGTCCCACCATGCCCCATGGTCATCCTCGCCCCTGGGCTTCTGGCCTGGCAGTCCCTACCTCAGTTCTGGCCTTCTGGCCTTCCTAATTCTTCATCCTCTTTTCACCAAACATTTCTCCATCCTCTCCTCCAAGGCAGCAAAAAAAAATTAAAATCATTCCAAAAACACAAAAAAAAATTAAATAAAAAATAAAACTTAAAAAAATTAAAAATAATAATAACCCCATAATCAATAAAAAAACCAAATAACCATGCACAATAACAAACAACAACACAAACAACAACAAACAACAACAAAAATAAACAACAACAAAATAAACAAACAAAAAAAATTAACTTCAATATAACAATTCTCAAACTTCATCTCACAAATAAGCAAATCAATATTACAAACTCATATTGATCAATCAAAAAAGGAACAAAAAAACAAAAAACAAAACAAAAAAAAAAAAAACACAAAAACAAAAAACAAAAAAAACAAAAAAACAAAAACAAAAAAACAAAAAAAAACAAATAAAAACATAATAAACATAATAAAACAAATAATAAATAATACTATAAAAACAAAAAAAATACTATAAAAAAAAAAAAAAAAATACAAACTGGGCAAAACAAACATAAATAAAAAACAAACAAAATACAAAATACTAAAAAAGCATAAAAAATTACATCATCAATTAAATAATAAAATCAAATAAAATTGCAAATAAAAATCATAAATTCAATAAAATACTTACTTATTACTTCTAATCTTAAAACTAAACTTACTCTTAAAAAAAATCATCTACTTTACTATTAAATTACTAATAACTTCACAAAAAAACACACTAATACAATACAATTATAATACAATTACATTACATACTACATAGCACAAAAACAAACTAATTATTAATTTACAAATACAAAACAAAAATTACAAAAACTACAACTTTTTAACTCTCTTCTCATTTTTACAAAATTTTTCAGTTATTCTCTCAACAATTTTATTTTTATAACTTCATTATTACATTTATTTTAAAAATAGTTAAAACTTTACTTTACTTTTTAACACTACCTTTATTATTATTTTTAATTACACCAGTATTCATCAACCAATCTTACCATTATTCATTCCTCTTCAAATTTTGCTGGGGCTGATCTCCTGCCTCTTCAAATTCTTTTTCTATTCTGTGATCAAAATCTCTGCCTATAAAAGCCTTTAAAGGTACATCCTAAATTTTAAATTCAACAAATTCAAATAAATTCTCCCAAATTACCTAAAAACAAATTACATAAATTTAAAGAAAAACAACAAAAATACTTTTGAAACTCAAAAACAAAAAAACTAAAACTTAAACAACAAAAAAAAAAAAAAAAAAAAACTCTAAAAAAACCCGGCTCCATCCCCACTCCATCATCCCCCCAACCAACAGGGGGGGTTACCAAAAACCAACACACCCTGCCAACCCACATCAACTGGGGCTCTACCAATCTCAGCACAAATTACCAAACAGTACCAAATATATCTCCCATCCTAATATCTACTCAACTCCTCTGGCATATCTGTAATATACTGTCATCCAATGGGCAAATCATCCTGCTGCTCACGGCAATGCCACTTCAGCCTCAATAAAACTCATTCAACCTCAAACATACTACAGCCCTTAATAAAAAAAATAACATATCAATTACAATCCAATTAGGAATAGGGGCCAAAAACAAAAATATATATAATAAAAATAAAAGCCAAAACCAAATATATCCAACAACAAAAAAAGCAGAAGTCCCAAATTTCTTCATCCCATATTATCATCCTTTTCTTTTATGTCCAATTCTTTTTCCTCTTGTCTCTTGTAGTCTTTCTTCTTCTTCCTTTCAGTCAGTTCCTTCTGTTTTTTGTCAGAAATTTCTCACTTTTTTGTTTTTCTTCTTTTTTTTTTTTTTTTTTTCACCACGATCAGGGGCAGTGGGGGGGGGCAAAGGGGGGGAATGCAGAGGACCTGGGGGCTGCGTTAACTTGCCCTTTTTGCTGCTGTTTAAATTTTGCTAGCGTTAAAAAGCAAAAAAAAACTAAAAATCAAAACAAAAATCAGTAGGAAAAGTTCTCTCTGAAAAATCAAAATTTTGCAAAAAAATGTGGGTAAAATGTCAAAATCTGGGCAAAAAAATGGCAGGGCTAGAATCTCTGGCAAACCTTCCATACCTGCCTGACAGGATTTTGCAGTTTTCATCCATTTTTCAGTTATTTTTAGCTTTTTTTTCTTAGTCTTTGCTCTTATTTTGCAGTTTAGTCAGCTTTGTTTGGGCTAAGCTTCCTTGATTAAAACTGGGGCGCTTTTACTTTTTTTTTTTTTCTTTTTTATTTTTTTCTTTTTTTTTTTAAACTGTGCTTCTTTTGCTCAGTTGTCTTTTGTCATACCCACTCCAGTCAGTTGCACCACAATCCTGTGTCCCAACACCCAGTGGCCTCCCACCGCGGCCGGCCCCAGCCTGCTGCTCCGGCTCCGGCTACTTGCCAAACAACTAGCAACTCCCGGGCCGCCGGACTCTGCCCCGCCGCTGCGCCCACGCTTCAGCCGCGCCCGGGCTCTCCTCCCTCCCCCCTCTCGCCTCTCGCAGAGGCCTCCCCCGCTCCCCTCCCCTGAAGGCCTAGGCCTCCCTCTAATAACTCCCTCAGTGCAATAAATCCCTGTTCAGGTGGAAATTCATAATTGGTTTTCTTCTTTCTTCCTTTTTTTACTTGTTTTACTTTTTTCCTTTTACTTTTACTAAGGAACTCTCAGCTCAGGAACTCCCGTAGCTCGAAGCTCGGAGCTCCCAGCTCCCAAACCTTTTAGTTTTATTTTTTGTATTTTATTTTTAACTGTCCAGTCCCCCTCTTGTGTCCCATCGTGATATCATTCGGGCAGCACCCCTCTCCCTTTATATATTGTGCTTCATAGGCTTCTGCTTCTGTCTTCTTTTCTTCGCTTCTTGTTTCGTTCTTTAGCCGCTCACCTCTCTGCTCCTCCTTTGCCTCTCTCTGGCTGCCGCGCGGGCCGCCCCTTCCCAGGCCTCCTCTTCTCCGCGCTCTCCGCCGGCTCACAGGCCACCAGCCTAGGCCGACGCCGACGATTCAGCCGCGACACGCATCAATCACGCCAGGATCCCACTCCGCCTCTGGGCTCAGGCTCCTGGCCATTCGCCTCTGGGCTCAGGCTCCACACACATGATAATCAAATCACCATCACACACAGGTCACCATTGTTTGCGTCCTCTCTCGGCTCATGAAGGCATGAACAAAGCTCTCAGATTGTATGATAAGTCATTTATTTCTCCATTTCTCCCCAGCATATTATATTTATAATACAGGCACAGCAGCAAAATAATATTTTATTAATTAATAAGGTACACACAAGCACACATATAACTCTTCATTGGCTTAGCAGCCTCAACCTCTAATTTATTATTCTGTTATTGCCTCCCAGCAGATAAGAACGAGCCTCATCCTTGAGACTTGCATGTCAGTTTCCCACACTCTTATGCAAAACAATCCGACAGTAACCCTCACCATGAAGTGCTTTTTGACCCACAGTCCAAAACACCTCCACTGTTGAGTTACAAAGAAAGAGATGTACAGAAGCCATTTGCAGTGCAAGACAGTAAATTTTATTGGTTCTACAAAACCCAGGAACTACAGCATATTCTCGAGCATCATTTAGTTGCACCTTAACTATTTGCTAAACATTTACATATATAAAGACACAGATCAGCCCAGAAGAACAAGCAGTGGGGCCAGAATCAGGAAAATGCTAATTTGATCAGGTTCCACATAAGTCATGACTCCTGTGTGGCACCTCCTTCAGTCAATGTTGATTTTCAGGATGAACCTGTATCCCTTGACTATCTAAATCTCAGTTAGGTCAAAGACCCATAGACTCATCGACATGGGTAGGAAGTTACAGGCACATTCCACATCTCTGAGCCATGCCATGCCTTGACTTCCTCCTCCTTTCCTCACTTGCCTCACAGAAACATAGGAATTGCCATTCTGAATCAGATCCAAGGTCCATACAGTCCAGGATCCTGTCCCCAACAGTGGCCAATACCAAATATTTTAGAGGAAAGTTCAAGAAACCCTACAGTAGGCAGATGTGGAATAATATGTCCCCTCTGGATATCTCATCTTAATTCCTAATAATTATACTAATTATAGATTGGTTTAATCCCTGAAACATGTGTAGTAACCATTATATGTCATGCTAGCATTGTCAGAAATACAAAGCCAAGATGTACCCTTCTTCAAATTCCCATGCCTCTACTCTACTCATCCTATCTCCAGAAAATCCAGTTCCCTTATACTCCAGTCATAGCTCCCAAGCCACATGGAGATGGCTTGTCCTCTCTGTTTCTCTGTCTCTAGTTCTTTCTCACTCTTATTCTTTCTTACCCATACTGTTCTGTATTTAAAGGTAAATGTTAATACTTGGGGTGGGATTCTTGGGTGTGAGGCGTGCAGAGCAACCAGTGATGAGTAGCTAATGCTTGAATGTCTTAATCTTCATCTGCCAATTTAGTGGTGCTTGTGCCTGTGCCGCTTTAGTATATGGTGTTTGTGAACAAATCACTTTTTGTTTGTTACAAAATACATACAGAAAACTCTAATCTGGAATAAGAAATACTTTTAAAAGTGAATCAAAAGTTAAACAAAATTAAAAGTTTTGAGTTAATTTCTGTTGACACCCTTCTGTAAACACTGTTACCTTGGCAATCTCATTGAAAGGATGAGCCTTTGGTTTCTTTAATGTCTTCTTGAATCATTATTTAGATTCAGTAAGAAAGTATTGAAGAGAAGAATTACATCCCAGTACAATACAATGATTCCAGTAAGAAATAATTTTACTAGATGATAGAAAGCCTAGTTCTAAAGCCCTTATCAAAGTATTAATTGTGGAAATTGGATGGGTATGGCACTCATGTGACTTAGAGTTTATAGAGTCATGCCCTCAGTAAATTAATTTAAAATAAGGGGCCTGATTTTTCAAGGTACCAAGGGCTAGATTCATAAGCATGATGTAGGCACCTAACTGCCCTTTTAGGTGCCACTGGCATTCACAAAACACCTGCTCAGCTGAGGTTTAACCATTCAGGCAGTGAAATTACCTAGGTACCTAAGTTTCCACTGGTAAAGTCCCCATCGCACATGAATTTCTGCCTGTGGGGATGTGCAAATTCACCTAAGCCCGGACACCACTGAGCTGCTTGAGAATTCTAACACACACCTAACACCCTGGTGGGGTTCTCAGACTAGTTATTCCCTCATCTAGTTTACCTGCAAGGTCCAATCTGGTAGGCATGCTCACAGAATGCCTAACTTGCATGAAAGGCAATGGTGATACCCTTATTATACCCAATAGACCAGTGATTAGAGTACTAGCATCATCTAGGATGAACACTGTAAGTTACCACTCTGCCTGATTCAGAACATGGACTTGAACCTAAGTCTGTCTCCTTCTGAGAGTAAGTGCCTTAGTCACTGGGCTATGGGGTATTCTGAGGTGTCCCCCTCTCAATCTCACCTGTCAGAACTGTTTCACTTTGTCTTGCACACTCAAAGATTAATTGGATTAGAGAAAGGGGAAAAATGGCTCTTTAGGCCAGTGCACTTAGCTAGGAGGCTAGAAATCTGGTTTTAAGTCTGTGGTCTGAATGAGGTAGAGGGGATATTTGAACCCTAGTTCTCTATGTCCTAAGTGAATGCACTAATCACTGGGTAAATTTTTTTGAGAGAGAAAGGACTGATTTGAATTCCAGGAGATGGCTCATAGCTATGAATTGTGAACCAAGATAAACACTTCCCTCTGGGTAGGAATAAGGCACTCAACTCCCTCTCAGGGGTGGGATTTGGGACACCCTTCTCTTCAGCATCTTTTTGTGGCTAGTTTAGGTGGCTCCCAACTCAGCATGCTGGCTTCTGTGAATCCCTTTTATAAGCATCTAACTCTTCCCATACAATGTGTCGGGAGCCTGGAGGCCTCACTTGAGGTTGTAAATTACATGGGGCAGCAGGATGCCCAAGAGTTAAGCATTGCTATGCTCAACATTGCAACCGGTAAGTCCTCCTTATGAATCTAGCCCTGAGTGCCTCCTGTTAGGAACTGTAAAAGCAGCAAAGAGTCCTGTGGCACCTTATAGACTAACAGACATATTCAAGCATGAGCTTTCATGGATGAATACCCACTTCGTCGGATGCATGTAGTGGACATGCATCCAGACTAACACGGCTACCCCTCTGATACTGTTAGGAACTGAACATCCTCAGTTCTCATTACCTTCACTGGTGGCTGAAGGTGCTTGGTACTTTGCAAGGCGGTGCTAAATTGATTTCTATTAAAACCTACAGTAGCTCTAATTTTTTTTAAATGCGCTAAATGATCAAATAATTCATATTATAGTTGCTTATAAATTGCTTGATTCATTTAACTTAATCGTTTGTATCTTCACCTTCTTCATCCTGTTGTGTTTCTTCCTATAAATACAGTGAATTGAAAGATGAAGCTTAGGAGTGAAAGTTTATCTATCGGCTAAGAAATCAAAATGGCAATTCATTGGGAGATTGTCATTAAGCTATAATCAGTAGCTAGCTGACTTTTATATATGTTTGAATCCATACCACACACAGAGATGATGAAAATAACAATGTTTTTCTTCAGTGTAAAGATTAATATTGTAATAGTTGGTTTAATTCTTAGTTTAACGACACACTAAGGCTCTACCTTTCAGCTGGATACATTTATTTCAAGGTACTTAAAAGCTGACTTTTATGCGTTTATTTAGGCAGTGATTATTTTTGTTGAGAAATGTGTCTTTTATCCCTCTCTTTCATCCACTGCTAAGATATTTCTGTTTGTCAGAATGCCTCTATTTCTGATAAATGACTGAAGACTGACTGCTACACTTTATTAAAAAGTAATAACAATTTTTGTACGCACCCTTCACAATGTAAGGGGGGGACCATGAATCAAAGGACACTGCCTGTCTGGGCCTGATAAATGCATCGTTTACCAGCTGAGGAGTTATTTAGGACTGGCTATTAATTTAAATCACATTTATCTTCCCTGAATGGGGGGAGGTTGCTGTGATAGGACTGCGAATGACCAATGGTGCAGCTAAGTGCACATTATTTATTACTACTGCCTGCAAAGCACTGCACAATATGTTGGGTTTTTCTTTGCTTAAAAAAACAGTGCCAATTACCATGGTTAATCTACTCAGGGCAGTAACAAATTTCTTTCTAACACAAGCTACTTTTTACGCTTATACTTCTGTTTTAGAAATTCAGTATTTGCTCAAAATTCCTGATCATTTAAAGCAGGTTATTCATCCTTTTCTAAAGTATGATGGGCAATATTAGTATCTCTAAGTCTCCTCTTCATTACGAAAAAGGAGTCTTTCACTTACATACTAGGGTGTAAGTTTCATAGGTGCACATAAATCAGATAAACCATGATTTTAGGAGATTTTTATTTTTGTTCAGTCTGTGGGAGGTAGGAGGAGGAGGAGAGTTCTTTTGAAGCATTTTTTTAACTTTTGGTGTGGGGCAAAAACTGCCACGTACCAATGCCATACACTTGCTTCAGTGAGATTTATATGGAAAATTAAGATAATTCAAGTTTTAAAAGATAGAGAGAGCTTTATAAAACCTAGTGAGAAAAGAGATGTGTGAAGGCAAAGCTATCTCATGTACATGTTAAATACAGCTCAGGTATACCCTAATAATTATGGGGCATGGTAGCTGTTTGAGAGCAGCTGCTGACTGCTCAAAGTGCTTCACAACAAGGTGATCAGAAAGGGAAACTTTCTCTGTGCTTCTGTTACACTTATGCCAGCATTGATACTAGGCCTGGAGTATACTATATTGAAAGATCTCAAAGGACTATGCTGTCAGACTGGGGCATTGTTTGCTACGGGCAGGGAGAGGCAGTTGACCTCTCTCCAGACTTTTCTTAGCTCCTCACCAGCCAGTGCTGAGGTGTCTCCCCAGGCATGTGGGTGTTGTGGGGCAGGCCAGGTCAGGGCTTCTAATTGCCACAGTATCAGCACCATCCCCCTGCCCCGCCTTAGAGAGGAGGCAGCAGCAGGGGCCTGGACCGCTGCTAGGCACAGAGTGAGCCAACATTCTATCCCTACCCTGGCCATTGTGATACATTCCTCCAGCGTGCCGCCACCACTCTCTGAAATAGGACCAGCACGGCCCTTCTCTATCCTCTTAGGGATAGGGCCAACCACTAGCCCCCCTCGAGCAGCTCCTGCCCCAGAGGCACTGTGACATCACCTTGCCCCCCAGAATTGTTTTGAAATGATGGCCCTGCTGCTAGATCCATTTTTACTCTGAAATAGTTTTCAATCCAGTTCAACATCTGGAGTGGTCGATGATTGCCTCCAAAAGGCAGGATCAGAAGCTACTGAGATGGACTGTGTGATCTATGTGCTCATAGTGGAGGAGTCCTTATAGGAACATGGCATATTGTCTGTCCCCAAAGGCTGGCCTGTGATTGATATATTCCTTCTCCTATGGCTGATTTCAAGGAACATTAGCAGGGCACAGAGATGTGTCAAGGAAAATAGCAGGCATTTTGTATATCCAGTGGAAAAAAGAAGGAAGACACTGATCAGCCATGACTTTATCCCCAAGCTTATCTCCTTTCATTCCTACAGTACTGTACTAATAAAAGGCTAGTAGTAATAGGCAGCATTGATCTCTCTCTGCCTTCAATCCCTGTGTTCAGACTGGCTGTAAATGTTCCCCACATGCCAATTTAGAGTCCCTTCTGATGTTCCATGTGAACATTATTTGTCTTAACATTTCCCAGCTGCTCACTTCTTCTGCACACAACTTATTTTCTCTGGTGAGCCTGTGAACCTCACTGTGAACCTCACTAGTATGCACACTGATATAAAGATATTCCCCAGACAGCAAGCAATGATGCTGGGTAGCCACACCCATGGATGTCTTTCGTGCATGCCAGTAATGTCTTCACTAGAAAAAAGTGAGCACTGTCCAAAGCTATATTTTCACTGGCCAGCTGGGCCCTTCTTATGAACCTGCACTCATGTTCCAACTCACAATAATATATAGATTGGAGCTCATCACTAAAAGAAAACCACTGCCTAATAAATGTTTTAAGCATTTTTTAAAATCTCTATTTATTGGAACACACAAAGATAATTCTTCTTGCTGAAGACTGTTTCCTTATCCCACACGTGTCAGCTGCAGCAAAAAAAAATGTTGTAAGAACTTTTTTATAATGAGGTTTTAAAATGGGAAACGTGTTAGGTTTTTTTTTTTTGCTGTCCTTATATTAAGAAAATGATGGAGCCTTTTTTGCTAAAATATTGAAAAAAAAATCTGCAAAAATTTAACCTAAATAGTTAAACAAATTTCTGAAGGAATTAAAACAAGGGCTCATAATGGAAAGACTTAGGCTAAATCTATGTCGGCATAATTTATGCTGCTTGTGTGCACAATGCTATGTTGGCGAGAGAGCTTCTCCCACCGACATAGCTTCTACTGCTGCAGCATGTATGTATAGACATGGCCTTAGTCAGTCTTGACTATATCTGTGTCTAGTGCTCCAGTAACTATATAAAACATGAATGCACACTAGTGTGATATACTTTCCTGCTTTGAGCAGGGGGTTGACTAGATGATCTCCTGAGGTCCCTTCCAACCGTGATATTCTATTGATTCTATTATATGGATTAAGTGTAGGTCATCCCAAACAAATGTTGATAAAAACTTTATACTACACCTAGGCTGTCTTCTGTATATGCCATATATTACATATGTTTCGGAAGGTTTTAAGATACTTCATTGGGACTATTTTTTGGATACTTCTAACTGTAAAGCCAGTTGCCTTCATTTTTATGAGCTCAACTCTACAGACTGCTAAGAGAGAAAAAAATATATACCTAAATGTTCCAGGGAAACTACCTGTGAGTCAGGCAGCCTTGGTTCTCAAGGACCCTGGACCGCATATGCACTGCCCCCATCTCCCCTCCTTTTTCTTCTAACCTTTGCATGTCTTGTATATTTACATGTTTAGCTTTCTGGAGCAGGGACAGTCTTTCACCATTAGTTTATATAGTAATTAGTATAATAGGGGCTTTTAGGCACTATCATAATAAAACTAAGAATAATAAATATAAAATGACTTATAAATTGAAGAAAAAGATGTGGAGGTTGTGGTGGATATTCAACTGAACATGAGCTCCCAATGCAACACTGTGGCTAAAAGGGCTAATGTGATCTTTGGATGCATAAATAGGGAAATATTGAGTAGGAGTAGAAAGATTACAATTACCTCTCTATTTGTCAGTGGTGAGCAACAACTGCTGGAAAACTGAATCCAGTTCTGGTGTCCTCAATTCAAGAAGGATGTTGAAAACATGGACAGAGTTCAGAGAAGAGTGACAGGAATGATTAAAGAATTAGAAAATAACCCTCATTGTGAGAGACTCAAGGAGCTCAATCTATTTAGCTAAACAACGAGAAAGTAAAGGGATAACTTGATCATAATTTGAAGTACCTATGAGACAACATCTGGGTGTTGAATGTAGGCAAATTCAGACAAGAAACAAGGCATAATTCTTTTTTAAGTTAGGATAAGTAATCACTGGAACAACTTATTTAAGAACATAGTGGATTCTCAGTCACTGGACATTTTTAAATCAAGACTTGATTTTCTCCCCGAAAAGATATGCTCTAGTTCAAACACAACTATTGGACTTCAAGCAGAAATTAATTCAGGTAAGTTATATGTCCTGTCTTATGCAGGAGGTCAGACTAGTCCCTTCTTTTCTTAACATCTATGAACAGAGCCGGCTCCAGGCACCAGCATTCCAAGCTGGTGCTTGGGGCGGCAATCTTCAAGGGGCGGCAGTCCCTGTTGTTTTGCCCCCAGCAGCACGCTGAATTGCCGCCGCAGACGGCGGGGGCAGTCCGTGTGCCCTTAGGGCGGCACATGCGTTTCCGAGGTGGCGGCAATTCGGCAGCAGCTTCTATGTTTAGCTGTCCCCGGCGGCTTCAGATAAACATAGAAGCTGCCGCCGAATTGCCGCCACCGCGGAAATGTGCCTGCCGCCCTAAGGGCACACGGACTGCCCCCGCCATCCGCGGTGGCAATTCGGCATGCTGCTGGAGGCAGCGAAAACTGTAGAGCCGGTCCTGTCTATGAAGTTCTGTACATCCCTTTGGAAAGCTGGGAATCTCCGTTTCTAGGGATATAGAACTCCTGGTTCTAGATCTGCAGATTCATGACATGCTGGACTTAATGGGGCAGAATGAAATATCAACCTCCAGAAACACAGACCAATGAAAATTTGAGGGGAAATTCCACTTTTGGGGAAAGAATGAAATGAACTCCTTATACCAATGCACAGCATCATGTATTCTGTATATGTCACATATTAATAAAAACATTTTTACTAATATTTTTGAAAATGTTCTTGCTATTATCTTTTCTCCTATAAAATCAGATGGATTTGTTTCCATGAGGCCAACTGTACAGGACTAAGCAGGAGAGAACAACTATAACAAATAAATTCTTAAAACCTCTACAAATCATTTTAAATATTTTTTCTATACGTCACAATTTTAATGTTTGATATCTCAGGGCCTTACAGGGCAAGTGCTGTGTGCCCCAGTGGAAATTAAGGCGTCTCTCCTTTCCAGTAGTATAAATAATCCATTTCTAGTCCTTCTGGGCTGAAAAACTTTGAAACACAAACCTGTCTCTATTGGAGTACTGACTACTAGCCATCCTGTACCTCAGAGCCATGTCATGGGGAGGTGGAGGAGGGGGGAGTCACATTTGGGAAAAGAAGGTACAGTTTTTATTTTTTTTTAGAACAAAAACAACACAGTGGTGGTGCTGAAGATGCTTAAAGGTTAAAATTAGTCCTGGGGAGAAGAACTAGAGAGAAAAGTGTAGGTTAGATTGTAAAGATGGATGATAAATACAATTTATTACATGGGTGTAAAGGTTCGCGGCGGGGCTCGACCCTCCAGAGGACGGAGGGGAGCCACACCGGCTCACTACACGTCCTCTGTTCCGGTCTGGCCCTGGTGTTCCGGGGCGACCAGCGCAGTACCGCACGGCACGGGCCCCCTGTCTCGGGGCTGCGCAACGGTACCACTTAGAGGGGCCCCACCCTAGGGTCGGGCGGGCACCAAACACACAGTCACGGTGCTCAGGCCCTCTGGTGCAGGGACTGAGCAACAGTACACTGTTCATGGAAGCTCAGGCTCGCTGGTGCAGGGGCTGAGCAGCAATAAACAGTTCAAGGAAGCTCAGGCCCTCTGGTGCAGGGGCTGAGCAGCAATACCAGTTCAAGGAGTCTCAGGCCCTCTGGTGCAGGGGCTGAGCAGCAATAAACAGTTCAAGGAGGCTCAGGCCCTCTGGTGCAGGGGCTGAGCAGATTAACGGGTTGGTATATAGGCCCAGGTCCTTACACCTGAGCGTTGGGTGAGGGGGAAAACTGCCACCCGTGAGTGGGGTGGCAGGGGGGACGCAGGCCCACCCACTCCACTGCGTCCCAGCCCGGGGCTCTAGCAGCGGCTATCACCACTGCTGGTCAGTGGGGTCCTAACTGCAATACACTGACATAGGCTCGTGCGTGTCTGCAGCCTGACCAGGGTCAGCTACCCCCGGGCCACTTCCAGCTTCCCCCTCAGGGCCTACCTCGTTCGTGACACCGGTCCCAGGCCAGTCTACCAGCATAGGTTCCTCTTGACTGGAGCTTGGTGGCAGGTCCGGCAGCTCCTCGGGGAAGTCCGGCCAGGCGGGCTTGGGCGGCTCCTCCGGGTAACAGCAGGGACGGGGGGGCTCTGGCGGCTCCTCCTCGTAGCAGGCACGGGGGAGTTCCAACAGCTCCTCCCAGTAACGGGCGCGGGGGGGCTCCGGCAGCTCCTCCTCGTAGCGGGCGCGGGGAAGCTCCGGCCAGTCAGGGCAACTGCCTCGGGTCCTGGAGGTTTCCCAGTCGCGAGCTCCCAGCGGCACATCTGCTCCCTGCAGCGGTTGGGGCCTGACTGAGCTCTGGCGGCCGGCTTTTATACTTCCTGTCCCGCCCCTTGACTTCCGGGGGGGGGGGGGAACAGGCGGCGGTGGCTTCACCCACTTGGGTGTCTGCAGGGGCGCTCCCTCTGCTGGGCAGGAGGGGAGCTACACCGACTCACTACAATGGGTATCATCATCAGATAGGATGCAGATAGATAGATACATATGTGTATATACTGACAGACATCACTAGAAATGAAGTATTCAGATCACAGATAGTTTGAAAACTGGCAAAAGAACCTATTCCTATATCCCTAAATAAGGTGTAATCTTGGTATCTGAGCATCTCCCAAAGATAAAATAAACATAGTGACTAACATGTCACTATAGAGAGAGGAACTGCAGGCATTTTCAACTTTCAAAATTCCCTACTCATTCTTCTATTGGAGTATGGAAGGGGGATGCTTGGATTCAATCTCATTAATATGCAGATGCCTTAAGATCAGGTGTGAATCTCAAGCATATCCAGGAGGCATTTATTATTATTTTTATTGTGATTGTTTAACAATTATATATTAAAATAGTGCTTAGAGAATCCAGTCAGGATCAGGCCCACATTGTATTAAGTGCTACACAAATACATAAGATACAGTCTACTACTCTAGACTGTGAGTGCTGTGCTTCCATGAACTCCCTTTGTGCAGCTGTCTTGCTGTCCCCTGACTTCCACACCTCTTCATCATACAAAGGAGACTTCTTAATAACAGAGAGAAATCAGCACACATGCGTCTTGAGGGGGAGAATTTGGAGGATCCCAGCCATCATCCTCATCCTGCCTCTGGCACAGGGCCGGCTCTAGCTTTTTTGCCGGCCCAAGCCAAAAAAAAAGAAAAAGGGCGGCCACAGGGAGCGCGTGGAGGGCGGTCAAGGCAGCTCGCAGGGGGGTGAAAGGCGGCACTGCAGCCTGCTCAGAGCTGGGCGAGAGAGAGAGGGGCTCCCCCCTCCAGCCTTGGGGTGCTTCTCCTGGCCAGGCAGGCGGAGCCCCCAAGGGCTGCAGGAGGTGCTGGCTCAGCCGCTTCTTTAAAGGTGGCTCAGCCGGGCCGGGCTCAGAGCAGCACAGGAGGTGGAGGCCCGTGCCGGTGGCATGGTGAGTGGCAGGGATCGCTAGTTCCTGCACACCAGTCCAGGTTCCGTGCCCCGGCTGGGCTGGGACTGGCGGAGCGCAGGGAGCCGGCCGAGGGCTCCGGAGCTGCGGACTGGGCTACCAAAGCAAAAAAAAAAAAAAAAGAACCACAGCAGGGCGGCTGGAATGTGCCTCCCCAAGATTGGCCGGAATGCCGCCTCTTACAATGTGCCGCCCCAGGCACGTGCTTTCTTGTCTGGTGCCTGGAGCCAGCCCTGCTCTGGCAGCCCCTTCTAGGATCATGGAGTTGGAACCCTGTGAGGCTGTATTGACAGGTTAGTGGGGAATGGGACAACCTTGAACAAGCAGAAGCTCACTGTTGTGCAAAGATGAAGAGGGGAACTTTGGGTCCTTGGATATTTTAATTCATTACAGCCATGAAACTGACTTTTGTATTTCTGCTGGGGAAGTATATCAATAGTTAAAGGCTTTCCCTGTGCATATCACTTTCAATTTTCAAGCCAGCAGGTATGTACCAATGTGACAATATGGCAGCTCCCTGCCAAAAATGCAGAATATTATGTCTATTGACAGGTAGCAGAGCTGCTATCATTTCGGGTAGTAGTTTTTCACAATACAGAGATGTATAGGTTAAATATTCAGGGCAGGAGGATTTGCCCCATAGAGTTAACACGTCAGCCATTAATGCAAAAAGTAGAAGATAAACCATCCCTACAAACTGTTGACGGCACACAGTGCCCGAGGATGACAAAGGTTGGGTCCGTTGCCCGGTGTGCTTCATAACCAATAGAACACAACAGGGTGGAGAAGTAAATTAACTTTATTTGTGATCACAAATAGACGCCTGGAGCCAAGCAGGACTCAAATACAGCGTGCCAAACAAACAGCTTACCTAACTATTTATACTAGAACCAAAACTTTTACATGTTACAACATTATCTGTCACTCACACTGTCCCCGCCCAAGGCTAAGTCTGCCTAGTAACCATCCAGTTTCCCGCCCAGGGCCAAGTTTGCCTAGTAACAGTAGGAGTAAGAGTAGCCCCACCCAACAAGGGCAACTTGGGGTCAAACATGGAGTCTGGAGGAGAGCTGGTACACTATGGCTCAGAGCAAGAGGGCTTCATCGGCTCTCATGGCCTTCCATCCTCTCGAGTTACCTGGTATATGTCAAGTGCGTCCCCAACAATATCACCCATACTTTAGTTTAACTGTCACAATTTCTACAGACAAATATTTAAAAACCACCATGACAATAAAGAACTTGGATCATATTTGCATTATACTATGACTGTTTTTTCTACATACAATATGGCACTAGTTAATCAAGACATTCTGTTCCTTTTCTGAGTAAAAGATATTCAGACCCCTTAGGAGTTACACAGAATGAGTGCAGTACTAAAGCGTATGGGTTTTATTTTCTCCTTTTAGGTGTTATAGTGGGTCGGCCTCTCTCGCTTCCTCTGCTTGTGCTGCAAGCGTTCAAAAGGCAGTCCATCCAAATTATCCAATACCCCTTCCTACATCCACAACCCAATTAATAATGTTCAGTGATGTAAGAAGCTGAGTTTACATTAATTTAGGATTTTTAATATAAAAGTGCTGACCTTATAAACAAATGTCACCAATTTATAAATAGTCACACTGCCTTGGGGGAGCTTAGAGACTGTGAAGGGGAGCAATGAATAGGGTAACAGTCCTACCTCTTCTCTGCACCTTCCCACTCTCTTTGTGGCAATGCATGTCCTTGGCAGTATACAAAGGGATTAATCCTTGCACTCTCCCTATATCTAGCCTTTGCTCGGGATGTGACAGGTCTCATGACTACCCTGTGGGCACTAGTCAGAACAACTCCAGCACACACCAGCTGTTTCCTCCATTGTAAATATGAAGTGGGTTTTTTTTAATAGATGAGCAGATCCATGGATGCTCAGAGTAGACAGAACCAAAGAAAGCTGTTTCTTGAACCATATCACTGTTACTGATGGCAAAGCCTGGAGCTCAGTGCGACAGATAACAAGTGAATGCTTCACTGTGTATGGAGTTAAAGTGTGGAAAGGGTTTTAAGTGCAATGTCACAGTGACAGATAAATGAATGAAGATTATCTGTCACATAAATTGGAGTTAATTGGAGTTAATGCATGAAGTGAATTCCACATTGCCACTATGTATGGAAGGGTAAAATATGAGCAAATTGTGTCCAACAAGAAATGTATTTACATATTTTATTTCAAAAGTAGCCACTGATTTTTTCTGCCTCAATTTTAGATTTTGGCAGATGGCAGGAAGCAACTGAGACCTGGCCACATGTGAATGTTCCACTGATCATCTAGTGTTCTGTGATTGCTGCTCCTCAATGGCTAAGAATTGTGCATAACTTACATTTATTTGTCAGCCGTTTATCACATCCTGGCTTTTAGATTGTAAGCTCCTTGGTATCAGTACTGTCATTATCCTATGTTTGTACAACTCTAGCACAATTGGGCCCAACCTGGTTGTGGCCTTTGCATGCTGCAATAAAATAATAAAGTTAAGCATGTGCATAATTTCTTTTCTAGATTGGGCCCTAAATATATACCTCAAAATGTAAATGCAAACTTGCATTTACTTTAATTAAATTTATTTTTAAATGTAATGAAGTTGAGTTTCTCTTCCCTGGGTTTTTACATAAATAATTAAACTTTGTCTGCTAAAAAGGGTGGATAATATTTGTTAACTAATTTCCCCCTTTTCCCCCTATATATCGGAGTTCTTCCATCCTTCATTCATAACAAATAAATTTGAATGTTTTTGTTTCTTCTTCTTCTTCTTCAAACCAACAATTAAAGGTTCTGTATAAACAATGATATTTCCCAGGATGAGTTTCTGACTGAACTATTGAGTTTCACTTTTAGCTGCTATCTACAACCTTTTCTACAACTACATTTCCTGTCAGGCAATGTCTTGGAATATGCAGTTGCATTTTTCCTTTTGGGCTATGTGTGCAGACCATTTCTAACCAGCATCAATTGCAATCCAAATAATCCTCAGAAGTTGCTTCATTATTCATTAGGAAAAGCAATCTGGCATGCAGTGTGTTATCGACAGCTGGAATCCAATACCCAAAGGTCACCAAAACAAATACCAGAAAGAAAAGGTGTTAAGGCAAATAAAAATACACCTTTTTAATTTTGACTGAATTGATTAAATAACAATTGAATGGTGTCACAGGTCATAAGGCTTTGAGACGTAAGGTCAGCTTAATAGAAAAGAGCCTGGGGCCATGTCACAGGGTATGCTCTGAGGCCTAGAACTGAGGCCACATCATTGTGCTCCTTCCTGCCCTTACCCCATGTAGTCTGAAATGAAGAAATGCCTAAACAGAATAGAAAACATTCTAAATAGACTAGTGCTTATTGCTGAGGGCTACCCCCTGAGTGAATGCCGCTTAGAACTGATTGCTTTATTTGAAGTGAAAGTACTGGGCATCTTTCAATAAACAGTTATAAAATATGCTAGTTTGAAAAGAAAAAAAAAGCCTTCTTCCATTGCTGTAATGTATGTACATCTCATTAGTCTTCAAAACAGCTTCACCATTCAGTCCAGATATTTCAATGCTTAGATTAAATGAATGTAGTGGAAAATGATGCACTCACTGATAAACAGAAATCCAAATCAGTTTGTGCACAATTTTGAGAATAGTATATTTATGCCAATGTATTCAAATGGCTAATAATTGGTCTAGTTTGTTGGTTGTCATATGTTGAAAGTTATGTTGCCTCAGACAATAGTTAGTCCATGGAATCCACTGTCATGGAAGGTCATAAGGTCAAATACTATAGATGGATTTTATGATTAATAATATCATGCCAAATCCTGGTTCTGGACCTGATCCAGCAAATTACTTAAGCCTGTCACTAACTCCTAGCATGTGAGTAGGACCGTTAACTTTAACAGGACTCCTTAAATGTTTAGAGTTAGGTCTGTGCTTAAATAGCTTGCTGAACTGAAGCTACTAGTAATATCTAAGGAAACTTCAGAAGCTCTATGGTCTGCAAGGGCCCCACAGCTGTGACTCTTGAAGGGTGTATTATCCTTTCTGAGATTGCTGTGCAGCCCCTACTCCCCTCCAGAGGATTGAGTTCACCTTACGCTGCAGTATAGCACTTAGGAATTATGTCTAGGTAGGTGCTGGGCATTCAGAGTGCCTTCCCAGTCTTTCAGCAGAGGGAAGGTCCCTCTCAGCATGGATTCACGAAGGGAAAGTCATGCCTGACCAACCTGATTGCCATCTATGATGAGATAACTGGCTCTGTTGATATGGGGAAAGCGGTGGATGTGATATACCTTGACTTTAGCAAAGCTTTTGATACGGTCTCCCACAGTATTCTTGCCAGCAAGTTAAAAGAGTATGGATTGGATGAATGGACTATAAGGTGGATAGAAAGCTGGCTAGATCAACAGGCTTAACAGACAGTGATCATGGCTTGATGTCTAGTTGGCAGCCAGTATCAAGTGGAATGCCCTAGGGGTCAGTCCTGGGGCCGGTTTTGTTCAACATCTTCATTAATGATCTGGATGATGGGATGGATTGCACTCTCAGCAAGTTCAGGAGTGACATTAAACTGCGGGGAGAGGTAGATATGTTGGAAGGTAGGAATAGGGTCCAGAGTGACCTAGAGAAATTGGAGGATTGGCCCAAAAGAAATCTGATGAGGTTCAACAAGGACAAGTGCAGAGTCCTGCACTTGGGACAGAAGAATACCATGCACTGCTATAGGCTAGGGACTGACTGGCTAAGCAGCAGTTTTGCAGAAAAGGACCTGGGGATTACAGTGGATGAGAAGCTGGATATAAGTCAAGAGTGTGCCCTTATTGCCAAGAAGGCTAATGGCATATTGGGCTGTATTAGTAGGAGCATTGCCAGCAGATCGAGGAAAGTGATTATTCTCCTCTATTTGGCACTGATGAGGTCACATCTGTAGTATTGTGTCCAGTTTTGGGGCCCCCACTACAGAAGGGATGTTGACAAATTGGAGAGAGTCCAGCGGAGGGCAACAAAAATGATTAGGGGGCTGGGGCACATGACTTATGAGGAGCGGCTGAGGGAACTGTGGTTATTTAGTCAGCAGAAGAGAAGAGTTGGGGGGATTTGATAGCAGCCTTCAACTACCTGAAGGGAGGTTCCAAAGAGGATGGAACTCACCTGTTTTCAGTGGTGGCGAATGACAGAACAAGGAGCAATGGTCTCAATTTGCATTGGGGGAGTCTAGGTTGGATATTAGGAAAAACTATTTCACTAGGAGGGTGGTGAAGCACTGGAATGGGTTACCTAGGGAGGTGGTGGAATCTCCATCCTTAGAGATTTTTAAGACCCAACTTGACAAAACTCTGGCCAGGGTGATTTAGTTGGTGTTGGTCCTGCTTTGAGCAGGGGGTTGGACTAGATGACCTCCTAAGGTAAGTTCCAGCCCTAATCATCTATGATTCTATGATACAAATTGCATGGGCATATACTCTGAATGCATCTCCTAATCTTTAGGGTCACAGGTCCAAAACTGAACAGTCAGCCAGAGAGCAGACTCTAGGACTGAATGGATGAAAATTCCTTCCAACATCTTGGCAGTTGTGGGGGGAAGGGATTCTTAGAAGAAAGACCCAAGTGAAAGACCCTCCTGCCCACAGAAAGATCTGTTCCTTCTCCCTCCTACCACTTACACCTGTGCTGAAACAACTTCTGTCCCTTAGGTTGAAATAGCACTTGCAGTGCCTGGAGGGAAAATAGGGCAGTTTGGAATGAACATAGGATTGCTCAGAAAGCAGGAATCTCATTCATAAGATCTAGGCCTCCCAAGTATCTCTGACATACCAATATGTTCACATATATTATGGTGGGAAAAGAAAAAAGGAAAATCTGTTTTTCCCACATTCATTTCCATGGATAATCTAGCTTTTAATTAATAAAAATGAATTTAAGAATTTTGGACCCAATGGAATTCTGGCTATGTACCTGAGTCCACATGACATTGCAGGGATGCAAGATTATTTTAAGTGTGTGTCTACTTCTTGAAATTCCTCTTTAAGTCAGTTCCCCAGCATTGAAGGGGCTGTACAGAGAAGTTAAAGCCTCTAGCTGCTTTAATTATATATGACTGTAGGGAAGAACAATGTATGTCTCTCATGCCCCTATGCCTTGCCATGCCCTCCCGTTCTTTCAACTCCTTGACTTTGCTCCACTCCCTTTTGGCCACCTCGATACATGTGGTTTCTTGGACTAATGGACAATCCTCCAGCTATGGGAATGAGTAACAGCACTTTCCCCCTTAGGAGTGGGACATCTGCATGTAGTCAGTCATCTCCATACATGGACATATAACCTCATTAGTTATGTTAGTACCTTCCACACCTATCTTGCTACATCACTGTAAATCCCATCCTGGGTCTCTCATGTACACACGCCTTCTAATCAGCTTCTGGGCTTTGCTTGGTTCTGGATAAACTTGCTAAATTGTGTGCTAGATTTTGGCCTGATCATGCTCTCTCTGTATTTAATAGCTAAACTCCTATTACTTTTAGTGGGAACAGGGTTGGGCCTTTTGTGATGATGAAAAATGTGATGAGACTCCATTTTCATTTGTGACCTGAACTAGAAATTGTCAAGCTAATGCACTAACTCACTACATCATTTAACTATCAAAAGATAGAAAACATTAAATAAACTATACATTTTTCAGTGTTAATCTATGGAGTTTTTAAACAGAGAGAAAATATTGTACAATATGTAAAATTGTCCAAAGAAATGTAATACCTTCATCTGACTGTTCAACTATTAATTAAAATGTGCTTTCTGATGTAAGAAATACTTTAGAAAATAGACACAATTGCAGACATTGGGCTAGTTTCTAAGATGGAGTAAATCAACCTCTCTTTATTACAGTCAGTGGAGCAAGACTGATTTACACCAGCTGAGAATATGGTCCAAAATGAGTTGAACTCTGAAGTTAAGAATAAGCTATTAGAGCAGTTTTTATTTTGTTTGGGTTTAGATGAGTAAAGTTTGTTTTAAGACCACCAGCCTGTCCAATTTTCTGTATTTCATGTCCTGTACTTCATGTCCTCTTAGGATAAAGGTTTGTTTCCCTTTCTATGTGTTTATTTTAAGAAGTATCCATGGCTTTAAAAATAATACTTAAAAATGTAATTATATAAACAGCTAAGTTCAGGACCTAGTCTGTCTACAGACATCTAAAGCAAGGATTTGAATTCACAAATGTCTTACCAAGAGTGGGGAAGCCTATAAATCACTCAACGATGGAGAATTTGATTGGTACTCTTTAGAAGGGATTTTAAACAATAACACTGTACAATTATAAGATTAAAATTTTCTAAAAATGGCCTTCTTTTGTGGGTGTAGAAACAACTATGTATGCACTTTTCAATCACTAACTTCTGCAGATACAGTTGATAGACTCTAATACCTGAACTCACAGGAGATATAATTTTCCTGATTGTAAGTCATTTGGTAGCTATAGGGTGCTCTGCACTTTTGGTAATTGGCTTGTTTATTTCGGAGCCTGAGATTCAGAGTTTCAAAGAAGCCTGATGGACTTCAAAGAAGCCATCCAACTTTTATGGAATTTCATTTTCCTTTGAAAATCCCAGACTCAATCAGGATTTAGGAGTCTTTTCTTTTTGAAAATCTTAGCCTCCTTGCTTAGAATTTTTAAGTCAGGTGCAATATAACATCCCTCCCTTCCTTCCATGTTCCTTACATTGCCTTTCAAATACAATGTTTTACCTTACTTTGAATAAGTATAGGAAGACTGCTTAATTAAAAATGTCTATGCTAAAACATCTGTATATGTATATTTAACTTTTCAATTTCTAGGGCACATTTCCCTATACTAATTTTAAATTTTATTTTAATATATAAGCCTTGCTTTTGGCTCATTCCCCCATCTAAAATTCTACTTTACTGTTTAACTGATGAATGCTTTGGGGTTTCATTGAATATTGTCTTCTCAGTAAATAAGCACAGAGCACCCTTTCTGGTTTAAGAGTTCATCAGTGTTTGCATAACCTCTCTCTGAACTTCCCTGACTTCTCAAATTAATTTAGATAACCGAATAAACCCACTCACTTTCTGGTGGACAATGTGAACAAAGTTGTTTTAAGCAGCCTTGCATATATTCTAAAGTATTTAAGAAATATTTTTAAAGTTTTAATTATTGGTGCACTGTGTCTGTGTTTGCTCTTGACAAGTTATGATTGACTTCAGTGGCAGGACTTGTGTGAGTAAGATAGTCACAGTTTGCCTTCTCATTAGTTTATGGAGTAATAGAAGTGGACAAATTAAGAGCTCTTCCATAGGGGCAATTCAACTGGTATGCCAAAGCCATGTTCAAAGGGCCTGATCCTGCACTCTTTGTGCACTCAAAACTTTCAGAGACCACTTCATTGCCATGAAGCCCCTTAAGATGGCACAAAGGAACTGTAGGGCAGATGTAAATCCCCTGGGAATAATTGTAGTGTTGAGGATACCCTACACTCAGGTACCGAGCTGGCTCTGCCAGCTCTCCTCAACTTCTTCATCACCCCCAAGGATAGGGGGAGAGTATTTTGAGGGATAGGCAAAAGCTGGGAGGACTCATGGCAGGAACAGATATAACTTAGATAATATTTTCACCTCAAGGTCCCACAGACACAGACAAGGTTTTCATCTCGAGGCCAAAAGACCAAAAACATCAAGACACTTGATCACGGCCTTGCAGTATCCATAGGGAACATTGAAACAAGTGCTCAAGTTAGGGAAGCCTAAGACAAGCCTAACTTGAACTGGAGACTGAACCAGCCCCATCAGCCCTTGAATAGGAAAGGTGAACACCACTCCCCTCTGCCATGGAGCTGGTTCACAATCACTACAGGATTAGGACTGAAATTCTGAAATAATTGAACTTTCAGTACAATTCAGATTACCCGAAATGTACTTATTCCAAGCCTCTGTTATTAGGTGTTCCAATGGATTGACAATTACTGGAAAAACAAAGAGCCCTCCAGATATTATCACATGGCTTAAAAGTGTCTGGGATACTTTTATCATGGAAAAATTCACAGAAAATACAAAACTGCATTTTAATGATTTCATTATATTGGGATTCCTTTCAAAATGCGAGCAAAACAACTCTTCAAAATAAAACCAGAGACCAGATCATTTAAATTAAATAATTTCTGCTGACAGCACTAGGCTCCCATTTATCTCTAATCCCTAGTTTTAGACATATTTGCTGTTACTCTGTGTTATCCCTTGCCCGTTTTCTTTGTTCTAATATTTTTTACTTTGTTATTTCTGAAAATGGTTAAATACAAAGTTCAGAAAAAAATGAAAAAGGGGCTATGGAGAAATAATGTAAATATAATTTTGTCTGCACTTGATGTTTCCTAAAGCTTCATAGCTGACTGCTTCTTGCAGAAGCAGCAGCAGTATCTTTCCCCCTGTAAGGTTGTCTCTAATTGTAGAGTCACTAACTTCTCCAAGCACTGGCTCGGCAGCACTTCTTAGTACCCAAGCCAACAGAAGAGAGATAGCTAACTGAGAGGTAAATCTAATCTATCTATCTATCTATCTATCTATCTATCTATCTATCTATCTAATAAACAATGAATAGAAGGATACATTCCTATCTACATATACATTCCTGAAAATCTGAATTCTCCGGTAAACTTAATAGAAAACCAGTACATTTTTGAATTAAATATTCACTTTGACTCTTTTATTTGACAAAAATTCCCAGACCACTGTTTCCTTTCACAGTTCAAATGTCAAGCATCCCTTGCACAGTGGTCAGGGTGGCGTGCAGGAACAGAGGAAACCCCTAAACAGAAATCTTTAAAGATGACAAGCCTGGTTAACTCAATGACCACAGTATCCTTTGTCTCCCTTTCTCCTCATGCTAGCTCCTGCTGACTCAGATTGGGGACAAAGTCAGCTAGCAGGGCAGCTGGTCATGCATAGTCTGGGGAAAATGCTTTCTTCACCTTTGTGCATAAAGTGCAAAAGGCCCTTCTATTTCCTCTGGAGTGTTTTTGTTTTTTGTCTTTTTTTTCTTCTGATTGACTAGCTTTATATTGATTGAAAAGTCATTTCCTTTGCCCGGTCTTCTGAAAAATAAAATAAATGTTTTCTGTGACCCTAACATCTTAATTCTTCTTTCACAGAGCTAAAGAAAAAGTTCCCTGTCAATTATATTGAGGAAAAAATTATATTGTTGTTTTGTAGCACTCTTTTTCTCCCTGTGTGTCAAAAGGGAGCAAATGATGCATTAAAAGCCTAAAAGCTGAAATAAAGATTAGGTGCAAAGTGCTATTGATCCTTTTACATAAAGAAGCTAAGACAGATTCCACATGCCTGTCAGGTTGCATTTTCAGTAAGTTACCCAGACACAATATTTGAAACTTCTACAAAGGAATCTTTAAAGTGTTGCTGAAAGTATCAAATAAGACTGGACAAGACAGCAAGAACAACCATTAAAAAATGGCAGTAGTGTGGCTGAGGTATGATAGGGTTGCTTTGTGCCACCACGCTTAATGGAGCCAATGTCTGGATGTTCACGTTACCTCTATGAAGAACTAGAAATTTTTAACTTCACTCTTCTTAATATCCTTACATGTACACTCAGGGGCTTATTTTCAGAAAGATCCATGCCTAACCATCTAAAAGTTCATGTGCAAACTGGGGAGCAAGTTCCACCAAGTGCAGCATAGGGAAGATTGTCAAGGATTTGTTTAGAGCTGGGCAGGAAATGGTTTTCCTGTCCTGCAAAAAATTTTGAGATTTCAAAATGACAACAATATCTTCTATAGCAGCAATAAGCAATTTAGCTGACTTGGTTCAGTACAACCAAAAGGCTCACACATGGGATAAGGTGGTAAGTCCCTCCGCAGATTTAATAAGTAACAGGTAGTAAAATCCCCAAGCCCTTATCCTCAAGCTTGGGGACACAGTTCAGGCCAAGGAGGGGTGGGTTCCCACACAATTTCCCTGACTATCTAACTAAAAGAGGGTACACACACAATTCTGAAAGTGATCCTCAGGTTCAGAGATGAATCTGGACTCCTCAGTAACTGCAGAGGGGCTGAGATTCACATCTGGCAAATGTCCCCTTCATACAGGAATGAGGCTGCTTCTGCTCCCAAGATTTTACCTCACCGTAAATGGATGTAGGGCTCAAGTGCAGATTATAATAACACTACTAAAATCCTAACTCTAATCTCCTACCCTAGTTCTCAGTTTAAGGCTATTGCTTCCAGGTAGCCACAGGCCAGTTCTCAGGGGGACCCTGCATGCAGGCCTTGGACTCAAGAGGTCCCCCACAGCCAGTTCTGCCCTTCCAGTGGCTGGCTCCAGAACACTAAAAAAAAAAAAAGTATACCCTCTCACAGTGCTCCCAGGGTGGGTCTCTCACTCAGAACCTTTCTATTGGTCAAGCTATTTCTTCTTCCAGGGCTTTTACTTGTCAGTCATTTGACTCTAATCCTGCTGCTTGAAAACACTCCTCCTCCTCTGAGCTCACTTGCTGGTAGCCATCAAGGCACCCTGTTATCATCCCCCAAGCTGACAAGGCTCCTCTGGCTCAAAATACTGTCTCTTCGCACTCCCTCTTGGTAGCCTAGCAGACTCTGAGTCTGCCCTTGGCCACCCTTCTTCCCAGGGACAGCGACTCTCTCTAAGTTACAAGCACACAGAGACCCAGGAAGCATGGTAAGCTCCTTGTGGGTTACATTTAAATAAATAATCAGACTTTTTAATATAATTTTAAAGCATTTAATTTCAAATTTGACTATTTTAAATTTTTTACTTTAAGTATAATTAGCTTACATTTCAAAAAAGGAAAGTTCTTTTGAGTCAGAAAGCCAGGATTTTTCATTTAAAAAATGTCAAAGCAAAACATTTTGACAATTTCTAAACTCCCCCCCCACCCCCCAAAAAAATCGCTTGAAAAATCCATCAAAACTGACCCTTACTTATGAAAAGTTTTGGGTTCAACAAATCAGCATTTTCTGATGAAATTTTTTTAATAAAACAATTCCTGAACAGCTCTACTTACAATTCCCTTGCCTCATGCTCTACTCAGCCATAGCAGATGTTAGATCAGTTTGTAAACTATTATAACCTGTTCCAGCTGGCAACAGTCCCAATGGGATTAAGGGACTGTCTGCCAGCTGAGTATAGTCAAAGTATATATAGCCTGCTCTAGCTATAGCTGCTCCTGACTCCTAACATGCACCTCCCTGCCCTTTGGGTATCCCTTGCACCATGGGGATTGAGGTAGCCTAGAAACTGACTGAATCTCTAACAGAGGAAATAGGACTAGATGCCATTTCCTTTGCACTGCTGTGGTGTTCTGGCAAGGCAGAATCTGGTCCAAAATCTGCTATGTCCACCCAAGATATCCACATAATCTTTAATTCTTAATATAAATCAATAAATAAATTCTGTTATCATATGCAGGGAACAGGAGAAAGATAACAGGGAGAATTCTGAGGAGTAATGACAGTTTCTGTGCTTGGAATTATGAATGAGAAAACAAGAGAGAATAGAAACTAAAGAAGACAATTGTAGTTCATGACCACTACAGAAAAGAGAACCAGTAGAAAGTCAACACTTCCAGAGGTATACAATTGATCTCAGGTTCTACACATAGCAGCTGCAGAGAATATAACAGAAGATTCTGCTAGAGGAAAGAAACAGAGAACTTCAGAATACATATTTGAGAATGGCAGCTCAGAAAAATCCAAAAGGACTTCACGCATGCCCAAGAGACAATCTCCATTTGTCCAAAGAATATTGACAATCCTTGTCAAGGACTCCATGTTAACAAAAATAGATAGAACATTTTTCAAGGGTATATAAGCAGCAGGATGGTGCGCTGTCTTCCTGGAGTTAAGATGAGAGATGTTATTGCAAGACTAAAAGATCCTCGTCAGGACCGGATCCAGATTTTTTGCCGCCCCAAGAGAAAAAACAAAAACAAAAAAGCTGGAGTGCCGCCACTGAAGCAAAAAAAAAAAAAAAAAAAGAAAAGAAAAAGGCCGGAGTGCCTTGAAAAGTGCCACCCCAAGCACATGCTTGGAACGCTGGTGCCTACAGCCGGCCCTGATGATGGTCAAGACTCCACTGGCAATGGTTGACATGAACAACATGGTTTCACTTAACAGATTATTCAAGATCTCATGGATCTCAGAAGGGCAGCTGAAGGAGATCTTCTTGTCACACCAGTAGGAGAAGACAGGATGCAGGAGATACCAGAGGTGAATCATTGGAAAGGTAGGATGCAAAGGAGGGGGGGAGGGTTGGTTTTGTGAAATATTAGACCACCGTCTCTGGGGAGAGGGTACTAATGTTTGTACAGTCTCATTTCAACAGTAGAGGATCCAAACTTCTAAGTGACAAATTAGTTAAACTAATCAGGAGGGTGTTAAACTAGCAGCAAAAGAGCAGGGTGTCAACAGGGAACCACAGTACAATCATTTAAAAACACCACTCAGATTCAAGGTGTTATGAACAGAGTAAATCAAGATATCAAGAGACATAAAAAGCAGACCTCATTCTGATAAGTAAAGGTAAACTGATAATTGAACTAAAGGGAAATTGATAGCTATGGTTATAAAATAAAAGTATGAAATGTTAACAATTGAAATGGGGAGCTAAATTTATGAATTAAAATTCTATGGCTAGTTGGGTTAGAGATAGTAAAAAGGAATTATTTAAATATATAAGGAACAAAAGGAATCCTGGAAGTGGCATAGGTCCCTGATTAGGTGGAAATAATAAAATTGATAAGAATTATGAAAAAGGCAGAAACATTAAAAAAAAGTCTGTATTTGCCAAGAAGCTAGATGATGTATTTATATTACATAATAATAATAATGAAATATTTGTGTTCCAACACAATACATGAAGAGGAAAATAGCTAATATGCAACACTATCCATAAACTTGTCCGTCTCGCTACTTATCACTCCACCAACCTTTGTGTCATCTGCAAACTTTACTTGCAATTATTCTATATAGTCTTCTAGATCTTTAATAAAGATATTGAATTGCAGTAGATTAAGAACTCAGTCCCTGTGAAAACCCATTAGAAACACTCCATTTTAGGATGATTTCTCATTAACAATTATATATTGAGATCTATCATATAATCTGTTTTAATCCATTCTGTAAGTGGTGTATTTTGAATATTTTAGTGTTTTATGTTAGAATGCTGTGTGGTCTTAGTAAAAAATGCAAGGCTCTCCTCTCCGTCCCTATAGAGGCTCTTTTACAGAGGTCTCTGAGGAGATTGGTTTCACTCAAGATAAACTTCCACAACCCCCTTTCCATCGGTATGGACACCCATGGATGCCTCCATCCATGCCATATGCACCACCTCATTTGGAACCTCTTGGTAGCCTACTACCAGCAATTCTCGAGGGCCTTGAGCATCACTGGTCACAGAGATAGACAACCTTCATCAACCTCCATCTCTAGGAGGCTGGAACTTCAATAAGAAATCTTTGAGGAACAGGGAGATAATGCTGAAAAGGTTTCTCCAGCAACCAACCTGGATGAAACTGCTATGCCACTTCCTCCAAACTTGGCTGGTGATTTCAAGCACTCCCAGGACTGTGTCAGGAGAATTGTGGATTCTTTGCAGATCCCTCTTGAGGTGGTTAAAGAACCACATCATAAGCTGCTTGACATCCTTCATACAACTTCTTCTGCTCGCATTCCGCTCTGCCCTGCCTATTAATGAGGTCCTCCTGGAACCTGCAAAGGTTATCTGACACATCCTGGTTACAATTCCACCCACATGCAATAGAATGGATAAAAATATTATGTTCCTTCTAAGGACTCAGAATTTTTTATTTTCTCATCCCTCTCTTAACCCTTGTTGGCCGAGGTGGTTAGCAGACCTCGAAGGCAGCACCACATTAAATCTATCCCCTGTGATAAAGATCATAAGCGCCTCAATCTATTCGGTAGAAAATCATATTCAGAAGCTACTTTGCAATTCAGAATCGCCAGCTAGCAGGCATTAGTGATGAAATACAATCATACAAATTATCTAAGCTGAACTCCTTTATTGAGCATCTACCAGCAGTACATAGAGAGCAATTCTAGGCACACATTGCAGAATGCCAGATGCTCACCAGAACATCTCTGAAACCTCTCTTGACACTGATGACACTGCCATTCTTTTGATCTTTATGGTGGGAGTTATGAGGAGGGCCTCCTGGCTTCTGCTCTCAGGATTTCCAAAGGAGGTCCAGAATACTGTCAAAGACCTCCCTTTGGCTGGCACTAAACTCTCGCTGACATCATGGATCAATCTCTGCACACATTAAAGGGTTCTAGGGCCACTTTGCATTCTCTGGGTATCGACACACCTGCCCACAAAAGAAAGCTTTGTAAGAAGAGATCACATCCTACCCAATTTTCGAACTCTCACAGATCATAGAAACTTAAAAGCAAGAGACAGAAGTTCCAGAGAAGATAACAGCACACTTCCCAACCTTTCACCTCACAACCTTTCACCTTCAAGCACCAATTTTTAAGAGGTGGTTGATGTCCTGAGATATCATTCTCATTAATATCAACTTCATTGATTCACCTGCTCTCCTCCCTTTAACGGCTGCCTTTACCACTTCCAGTGGGCTCGGGAGTCTATCACTATGGACAAGTGGGTTTTGGAGATCATCTCCACAAGGTATTCCATCCACTTTACTTCTCTTCCACCTGCCAACTGCCACTTGCCCATTCTTCTTCAGGGACCCTGATCTCAAGCACCTCCTACTCTTCAGTGCTATAGAACCGGTGCCCTATGTGTATTCTATACATGGGGGACTTGCAAGCAGTATTCAGCCTGGAGGAAGGTGCGAGGAAATTGGCAGCAGTGATGCTTGTAACGCTGCTGTTCCTAATGCTGCAACAGCAGTTGCCAATTGAGTCAGGGCATAGTGAGCCATAAATGTGCAGGGAGAGCTCCAAGTTGCCACTTCACAAATGTCCTGCAGTAAGGTGTCCAATAAGTATGTGTGGAGACTGTCTGTCCTTGTGTGGAGTGGACTGTAACACCCCCTGGAGGGGAAAGCATTGATATTTTGCAACATTCTGGTGTGCATCCTGAGACCCACTTAGAAATTCTCTGTGAGGATATGGCTTGTCCCCACAACCTTTCTGTTATGCACACAAAGAATCTCAGAGATTTCCTAGTGGGTTTGGTTCTTTGCAGATAAAATGCCAGAGTGTGTATGATGTTTAAGGAGTGTAGTCTCCTGTCTTCAGGAGACGCATGAGCCTTTGGAAAAAATACAGGTAAGTGAATTGATTGATTGATATGGATTTCAGAAACAATTGTGGGGAGGAATTTGGGGTGTATGCAAAGGGAGACCTTCTCTTTGTGGAATACTGTGTAAGGAAGGTCTGCCATCATGGCCACTAGCTCACTGACCCATCTGGCTGAAGTGATCTCTACTAAGAAAGCCACTTTCATGGAGGAGTAGGTCATAGCACATGTTGCCATAGGTTCGACGGCTGGGCCTGTGAGTGCTGGGAAGACAAGATTAAAGTCCCATTGAGGGGCAGAAAAGAAAACAAAAAAGAAAGAAGGAAAAAGAAACAATCTTCAGTAAAAGTAAACTATATTTCTCTCATTTAAAAAGTTGATTCAGGACTGGTGGAAGTGCCAGGTAATCAGTCTTGAAAACTGAAGTCCTGTTTCTTCAGAATGTCAGTGACAATGTAAGCTTTTACCAGACTGCTTTTTGTTGTGGAGCGGGCATCACTAATACGATAGTTGTTTCCATTCCTGATCTTTGGATGAGAATACTAACAAAGACAACTATTTGGGTGGTAGTTTCTATGATATGGATACTTAGGCCTGGTCTACACTGGGGGAGTGGGGGATTGACCTAAGATACGCAACTTCAGCTATGAGAATAGCATAGCTGAAATCAACGTATCTTAGTTTCACTTTCCTTGCATCCTCACGGCGCAGGATCATAGAATCATAGAATCTCAGGGTTGGAAGGGACCTCAGGAGGTCATCTAGTCCAAGCCCCTGCTCAAAGCAGGACCAAACCCAACTAAATCATCCCAGCCAGGGCTTTGTCAAGCCTGACCTTAAAAACCTCTAAGGAAGGAGATTCCACCACCTCCCTAGGTAACCCATTCCAGTTCTTCACCACCCTACTAGATCAATTGCCGTGGCTCCCCCGTCGACTTTAATATAATTTTCTTTTTACCTAATTTTTTTAATATGCCCAGAAGTCTGTGAAGGCATGAGTTCCTATAAATGTAAACAGACTTTACTAGAGATAGGTATGAACCAAGTATCTTGATCAGACACCCCAGACTTTGGAGAGTTTCAAAACTAGCTTCCAGACTCAAATTAAACAGCAGATCCCACTCCCTATAAATGTGCCAACCCCAAACTCTAGATGGGAGCACCTCCTAATATTTTAGTAGTTTAAACTAAGGCTGTAGATATAAATATTACAGTTTTGATCCATGCCTAATTAACAATAGCATAATTATTATTAATGATTTTGATAATTAGAAAATTAGATGGATTTAATTAAAAATGTGAAAAAAAGTTCTACATGCCTTTACCAAGCCCTTGAACTTCTCCTCTCAAAACTAAGTTTCTTAATTGGGCCTCACCACACTTCTTCACTATTGTGGAAGATGCTAATCCATTTAATGAAATCTATAATTCTGTAAATTATTGCAATTTGTGAACCCCTAAAATATAAGATCACCTTGCAGGACAGTTTGATAACAGATAACAGTTTGATCATTCATTTATTTCAGACTCATTGATTTCCCTACATTTGCATGTTGATTTCATTATTTTAAATGACAAATTCCTTTAGAACTGGTTTGTGTAAAATGTTGTCCTGTAGAAGTCTTGTTAAACATTTAAACTCTGTTACACCAGAGAACTTTGGAACAGGTTCTCTGTAACTTTAGCCTTCCCATGAACCTAATGAGTGAGGTTTGAATGTCATGATCTATGCTGCCCTCAAGGTAGTAATCCTAGCTCTCTCCTCATGTGGTGAGGATCCCTGCACTAGGATCAGTGACAACCAAATGACCTAGGTCACTGATTTTTCCTGAATTAAAACTATTGCTAAGAATAGAAAGAAAATCTATCCTTTTTTTGTTTAGTTGTTCCATTGGTAATAAAAATTGTGCAATGATTAAAAGCAACAATTATATCATCTATGCTCTGCATGGGCTCTTCTTCATGCATTAGTAATCCAGGTTTTCAATAAAACCCTCATCTGCTTTCAGCTGACAATTGTTTCACTTTTTTTTACATGGAGGCTCATGTTCTTTTTGCAGTATGACAAAGCTTAATGGAGGTGTTGTGAAATGCATTCATTGAAGGTCTGCTTTAATTATAGATGTCCTGCGTGACAAGTTCTTCTTTAGCATATGTTCCTTCACTCCAAGAACACCAGTTTAAGTCAATGATCAAAGAGAAATTGAGAGAAATGCTGTGTTTTAATAAATTCAGACTTGCTCAGCACCAGCACATCTGATTCCTTTTGTGTATGTGTAGATAATATTCACACCATATGCAAACTATTAGATTATTACATAAAAGCTAGGGCCATGTGTCCAAGTTCACAGATCATTCACATCTCTTTCTTTTTATGGCATGGGCCTGAATACTATTTCAGCACCTCTCTTTTTGCCCTTTCAATTTGTGCAGCGGTTAAAGGCTTGTCCATACTTAAACCTACATAACTAAACCTGGTAAAAAGAAATTCAATTTTCAAAATTTCAGTACAACCTTTTGATAATTTTTTAATTTTTTTTTTTGCTGTTTCTCAACCATTCTCTAGAGCAGTGGTCCCCAAACCTGTTCCGCCGCTTGTGCAGGGAAAGCCCCTGGCGGGCCAGGCCAGTTTGTTGACCTGCTGCGTCCGCAGGTTCGGCCGATCACAGCTCCTAGTGTCTGCGGTTCCCTGCTCCAGGCCAATGGGAGCTGCTGGAAGCAGCGACCAGTACATCCCTTGGCCTGCACCGCTTCCATAATCCTCAATGCCATTTTCTTTCTTTCTTTCTTTCTTTCTTTCTTCAAGCATTGTTTTTATTTTTGTTTGTCAGAATTCCATATAGGAACAAAGGAATTACCATACCAGGTAGAATAAGTGGTCTGTCTAGCTTAGTATCCTGTCTCTTACTGTAGCCAATAACAAAGATCTCAGAGGAAGATTCAAGAAACCCCTTAATGAAATAACCTGCCTATAGGAAATGGTCTAATTACCTATATAAATTTCTAACCCTTTTTGATCCTACTAACCTCTTGGCGTCAAAAATACCTTGTGCCAATAAGTTCCATAGGCTAATAGTGCATTTTGTGAACGAGTATTTACTTTTATCAGTTTTAAATTTGCTGCCTTTCAATTTAGTTGAATGCCCTCTTGTTCTTGTGTTATGAGAAAGAGTATATAGAAGTGTCCGACTGACCTTCTCCATATTACATTTTATATACGGTAACTTTATCACATTGCCTCTTCTCCTTTTCCTCTCTAAAATAAACATGCTTTTTAAATAGTCCTCTTTTGGAAATTTTTCTATGCCCCTAATAATTTTAATACCTTCTCAGTACCACTCTTCCTAACTCATGTGTCCGCTATATCATTTTTTTGAGATAAGGTAAATGTAACTGAACACAGTATTCAAAGTGAGGGCACACCATTTATTTGTGCAGTAGCATTATAAAATTTCACTTGTTTATTTCTATACCATTTTTGTGTATCTTAACACCCTTGTTTTTTGTTGGTATTTTTTGTTTTTGTTTTTGTTTTGTTTTTTGTTATCACAGCTCAGAATTCAGCAGATCTTTTCTTTGGCTTTTCCACAGTAATGTGCAGATTTTTCCCTGGATGCAGGGGCGGCTCTACAGTCATGTGCGGGAGGCGCCCCGGAGCCGCGGGAGCAGCGGACCTCCCGCGGGCATGACTCCAGAGGGTCCGCTGGTCCCGCGTGGCCCGGCTGGACCCCTAGCGGCTGCGGATGGTTCGCGGATCCCGCGGCTCCGCTTGAGCTGCCGCAGTCATGCCTGTGGGAGGTCCAGCCGAGCCGCGGGACGAGCGCTCCCTCCGCAGTCATGCCTGCGGCAGGTCCGGTCGTCCCGGGGCTCCGGTGGACCTCCCGCAGGCATGACTGCGGCAGGTCCGGTCGTCCCGGGGCTCCGGTGGACCTCCCGCAGGCATGACTGCGGCAGGTCCGCCGGCGCAGCCTGCCGCCCCCTAGATTTGGCCGCCCTAGGCACCAGCTTGTTTTGCTGGTGCCTAGAGCCGCCCCTGCCTGGATGGCTACAGTTAATGGTAATCTAGCAATGAATCTGAGTAGTTCAAATTATTTCTTCCAATGTGCATTATCTTGCATTTGTGAACAGTACATTTCATGAGCAATAATGTTGCCTATGCACTTTGCCTTCTAAGTTCCTCAGTCTTCTCCAGTCCTTAAATAGTTATCAATATATTTTGCCATCTCCCTCTTCACGGTCTCTTCCAGATCAATAATATATATATTGAACAACAGCAGTTCTAGTACAGAACCTTGGGGTTCCCCATAACCTTTTGTCATAATGAAAATTCATTATTTCTTCATATTCTTTTCTTTCTTTCTTTACCAGTTCCTTACAATTCACATGCTCAGGGAGCAAACTAATCACAAAATTTGGGGTTGGGAGAGAATTTTCTACCAGGTCAGATTGGCAGAGACGTTGGTGAGGTGTCACCTTCCTCTGCAGCATGGGACATGGTGGGATCCTCTGGGCATATCTCACCTAATCAGTTCCCTGTCATTGCAGGGGCATCCGTCATTGGTGGCACCCTGGTCTATTCTGTTCTTTGTTCTTGTATGCAACAATTTAATCTCTTGTGGACAGAAATGCTTTAGTCTAAACAAGTTGTTGGGCTCAATACTGGGTGAAATGTAATGGTCTGTGTTCCCTGGGAGGTCAGACTGGGTGGTTTTAAGGCACTTTTGGCCTTGAACTCTTTGAAACTATGAAACCCATTGGGTCATCTCTTCTGATTGCTTCTACTCCTTCCTTCTTCTTTCTTCTGCACAAAGCCAAGAGCATATACAAATTAAAAATATTTATACTGATCATATGCATAAATGATGAGATAACTCTGGAAGAATTAAAACTTTCTTTGCTTTCTGTTGAAAATAAAAATTAAAAAACCCTTACATTTAGTTATTTAACCTTCATCTTTCTTTCAGAAATTTAAGAGAATCTAGCAGAGTTTGTACGTTGTTAAGGTAAGAAAAGACTGTCTTTAGTCCTTCAAAGTCTTGGGGCAAAAAACAAGGAGGACCCTAGCTTAATTCAGTGAGGGGTTTGGTTGATGTGCAGTGGATATTAATTCGCCCTTTGGAAATCTGTTCTGTGTGTTTAATAATATTATGGAGGTGCTGTTCATGACTCCATAGTTAAGGCTGAGTTCCATTTTGTCAGAATAGATGCAATCTCTTTGTTACATATGAAAAATGCAAAATAGCTTCCTCAAATTTGCAGCACTTATTCTTTGAGTACAGAATGAATTTTCTAAGAGTTTACAAGTAAATGTATTAATTAGTTTATTAATATTAATTAAAAACTGGGTCTTTTAATAAATATATAATCCTGTATCAGTCTTCTGTTTGTCCCAAATGACTAACAATGGAATAACACAGATAAATTTCATACTTTCCAAAAAGATATCAGATGAAATCTTGGGACCATCTATGTTTGAAGAAATTAGGTAGCAATTAAGCACCCAAACAACCTTGATTTTTCTCAGTTGTGAGCTAATATTATGATTAAGGCATTTTAGTGTCTATGATCACAGCTTCGATTAAATTGATTTTTAAAGAGAGAGATTTTTTTTTCATATTTTTCCCCTAATGATATCACTAAAGGGCAGAATTAAAGTTGCTTGGGTAACCTAATTTATGCATCTCTTAGCTTAGCATGTTTGGATTTCTTTTAAGTATAATCTTAACTATAAATGTACTGGGATTATAATACACCTCTACCTCGATATAACACTGTCCTTGGGAGCCAAAAAATCTTACCGCGTTATAGGTGAAACCGTGTTATATTGAACTTGCTTTGATCCACTGGAGTGTGCAGCCGCGCCCCCATGGAGCACTGCTTTACCACATTATATCCAAATTTGTGTTATATCAGGTCGCGTTATATCGAAGTAGTGGTGTAGTTGGTTTTGGAATACTTGCAAGAACTCTCATGTATTTTGCCCTAAACCTATTGATATACACTCTGAGCCTTAAGCGATTTTAATGCAGGTGTTTTTTGGGAGAGGTTGTTTTGGTGGGCTTTTTTTTTTGCCACTGGGAACAATAAACACCTCTATAATAATCAGTGAAATAATAAGAAATTAAAAAACAGATAAAATTTAAAAAACTTAATAATAACCAGAGAAAAATCCATGCCTGGCAGGGCTGAAGACAGTTCTGGGGGAATGCCCAAAGATTCAAAGACTGCTAATGTGCCAACATTCCAAAAGGACGAGCAGAATGACCCAGATAATTACAGGCATGACATCATTTCTGGACAAAACAATGGAAAAGCTGATATGGGATTCAATTAATGAAGAATTAAAGGATAGGACTAAAATTAATATCAGTCAACCTGGTTTTATGGAAAATAGGTCTTGTCAAACAAATCTGATTATATTCTCTGAGGAGATTACAAGTTTGTTAGATAAAGGTAACTGTGTAGATGTAGTGTATTTAGCCCTATGTAGGGCATTTGACATTCTGATTGAAAAATTAGCACTGTCAATAAAGCACACATTAAATGGACTAGGAATTGGGTAACTAACAGACCTCAAAAATTAGTTGTCAGTAGGGAATCATCACTGAATGGAGGTGTTTCTAGTGGGGCTCCTCAGGGATAAGTTCTAGGCCTGACATTATTCAACATTTTATCAATGATCTGGAATTAAATAGAAAATAAATCACTGCTGATAAAATTTGCAGACAACACAAAGACTGGCAATATCCTGGAAAGCAATGATCTAGTATCTAAGGGCCATAGTGGACAAGCAGCTCAACATGAGCTCACAGTGAAATGCTGTAGCAAAAAAGGGTGATGTATTGGATGTACACACTAGAGCTGGGTGAATTTTTTTGATTTTTTTCCCTCCAGTGAAAAATGCAGATTTGGTGACACTGAAGCATTTAATGAATTCATGTCAATTCCACCACATTGTTTAGTTAAAAAAATAAAACAAACACCCTAAAAAATCCCCCCAATTCAAAACATTTTATTCTGCCATTTACAAAACAAAATGTTTCAACTTTTTTATTTGAAATTGCTTTGATTTTTGAATTTTTCTGTTGTTATATTTATGAATATATATATATGAAATATTAAAACAACACTCAGAATGAAATAAAATGTTTCATTTTGGGCAAACAAAATGTTTCATTCAATCCACAAAATTTGTGTTCAGCTTTTCAATTCAGTAAAAATTTTGAAAAAATTCAGTTTTGGTTTGACCCAAAATTATTTTTTCTTGCAATTTTTCAGAGTTGCCATGACTCAAAAAATCTGTTATTCATCAAGCTCTAATAGAAACAGTGGAGCAGTGAGAAGGAGCAGGGACGTGATTTTATCTCTGCATACAGTATTGGTGAGACTGATGTTATAAGGTTGACTAGGTTATTTAGCACCAAAAAACTAAGAAATTTGGTGAGTGACTCATTGTTTGACTGCAACTTCATGTATTTCCTTGCAGCTGAAATACTTTATACAAGCCACTCTCCATTTTTTCTGCAAGTTTCATTTTGTTTTGCTTTGAAGAACAATTATTACGTCTAAGACTCATGCAAAATGTTGTCATTAAATACAAGATGAAAATGTTGTATCTGCTTTGATGTAGCATCTGATACTTTGACTGAAGAATCACTGTCTCAATTTGTTAAACTGTATGCATTTAATATAAGAGAAACATTTAAATATGGATCAGAATGAAAGATTGGCTGTCTAAAATGGAATAAAAGTATGCTTAATTATTTTACATCTTAAAACATTAGCACACATGCAGAATTGATTAACAGACTAGTACTGTGCAATGTGAACGTGACATCTCTTAGAAAGTATAAATCATTGGTGTTTAAATACTTTTGGGCCTGACTTATATAGAAGAGTGCACAGACATACAGTGATGGTTTAATTGTACATTTTTATTCATGCACAAGGCCTATTTTTAAAGGCCCATATTGCATGGACATTTTCCCCCTGAAAGTTCTGCGCATGCATGGCTCAGACTCCAGTGTGTGCATTCACAATGAATTGCTTATGCACATGAAAATCTAAAGCCTTGTGTGAAGTAGGTCAATGTGCACAAACAAAAAACATTTTGGATGTCATACAGACTGACACATCATTCTGGAAAAATATGGCCACATAGAGACAAAACCCCCAATATGTTTTCAGAGTCATCATTGTTTGTTTTCTTGTTCTTACCATTATTTATTTGTAAAGTGAAGGCAGAATGCTCTTTCCTATGCAAGACACAGATAAAGATAAGGTTCACTTCAATCTAAAACTGGTTCTCAAACTTTTTTCTGTCTTGTAGATTGTTTCCTTTCCCTCCTACACTCTCTTGATCATCTTTCCTCCCATTAACAATTGTGTAACATCCATTTTTGATGCAATACATATTTTGTACTTAAAAAATAAAATTAATGTCTGCTTTTGCTTTTCATTTCATCTCTCTTTACATTTATTTTGTTTCTCTCTGCTGAAAATAGAAGGCCTATCATCATGTAATCAGCCAGATAACTAGTAAGTGTTCTTTGGACCAGAAGTGGCCCTCAGACCACATTTTGAGAACTGCAGATTGAATCATAGAATATCAAGGTTGGAAGGGAGCTCAGGAGATCATCTAGTCCAACTCCCTGCTTAAAGTGGGACCAATCCCCAGACAGATTTTTACCCCAGTTCCCTAAATGGCCCCCTCAAGGATTGAAATCATAACCCTGGGTTTAGCAAGCCAATGTGCAAACCACTGAGCTATCCCTCCCCCCTGAGTATCCAGTAGTATCAAAACAATCAGACAAGGACACACTGTATGATGCAACTGACGATGGAGGGACAAGGAGGTTGAGGTAATATCTTTTATTGTATCGACTTCTGTTGGTGAGAGACAAGCTTTTGAGCTTACACAGAGCTCATCATCTGGTCGATGACTGATTGACAGTGATAACTTAGAACTTTCAAGGAATATAGATGGTAGCTAGTTCTGGAGGCCCTCGGTACCAAGAGTAGATCATAGCCAAGCAATGGTGAGAGAGGAGTCTCGGATACAGCAAGGTCTCAGGGAAAACGAAACTCCTGTAGCATCAAGAGTGTTGTCAGTACCATGTCCATGATCTGAGCTTAAGTGATGGTGCGAAGGGAGTTGACAGTATTGTGAATCTCTAACACTCTGAGGGGAGTCCAGATGGAGACAAGCAGGCTTCCCTGGCACCTAGTGAGAAGAGGAAGAGCTCTTCTTGCTGCCTTGCTCCATAAATGGTACCAGTGATCTATCAGAGCCTGACACTTTGAAGTCTTTAGGTTTAACAGTACCGTTGGCACCTGAGGAACTAGCATCTTTGTTGGTACCAGGTTAGAGACCATTGGATGCAAAAAGCAGCTGGAGTCATCAACTATCACGACTTCTTTGAGGTAGATTCCCTACACGTAAAACTTGAGACATGGTTTTTGGAAGTCTTATGAGAGGAATCTTGCATCTTCCTCTCAGATGCCCTTGGGGAGTATGGCTCAGAGACAGTGGAGGCAGTGCACTTACTCAGAGACTGATGTACAAGGTGTGGGGGAATCCTGGCCAGGGTTAGAAGCCTGGGAGTGTCCATCATTTGCTGGGATTGCCTCTTGGTACAAAAAGCAACATTTGAAACTGGGAGAACTTGGCAGGCCTTTCCAGTAATGTAAATCTCCCAGGAGAGGAGAAACTAACTACAGAGTAACAGTCATTAAAAATGTTAAGAAAAATATATATATAATTTCGTCTTTTTTTTTAAGAAGTGGGTTTTTTTAAACTAGAAATACTAGCTACCACTAAGAACAATTATAATAAACTAACTGCTATATGCTAAAGGGATATAGTTGAGGTAAAACTTAGTACAGACGGCTATTAAGGCTCCGTCTCAGGCTGAGGTGGTTGAGAAGGAACTGAGGGCTGTTAGTCAGTGCAGTGCTATATAGCAACAGAACAGAGCATGAGACTAAGTAATGCGCATGTGTGGGCCAAATGGACACTGCTATGAGAAATCTCTGATCAAAGCTATAGGGAGCACAAGTGCACCTAGTGTGGAGCACCCATAGGGACACTATTCAAAGAACAACCATTGCAATGCCCTGAGAACACAGTGTGAAGATATATGATGCAAGTTCACAGAGCTGTGGAGCACCGTGAATGGCCCAGTTACATCAGTGAGTAGGAAGTGACCATTATAAAGAGATATTTTCTGCTAGTCACTCACTGTCAAAAAGAACCCAGTCAAAAAGGTGAATAATCAAGTTGAAACTACAAGAACAAAGGTCATATATAAAAGTGATTCAGTAGTAGCAAAAACATCAAGGCTTTTCCTTCTGTGATAGGGTCTGTGTGAAATAATACATGGCCATTACAAGTCTAAAATTGTCTTCTGAATCAATTCAGAAGTTTACCAATTTGAGTTTGAGCCAAATGACTATCCAGCGAAGAGTAACAGATGTACCTGATGACATAGCACCACAGTTCAAGGACATAGCAGAGAAATCACTCTACTTCTCCCTAATGACAGACAAATCTATTGATTGCAAATTTACAGCTCCAATGCTTATTTTTTCTTTCTGGAATAACAACAAAATTTGATATGTATGAAGAGCTTGTGGGTCTGGCTTCTATTCAAGGCCAAACAAAGGGCTTCGACTTTCTTGAGACTCTGCTGAAAAGTGGAATTTCTGTGTTTAGATTTGTCTAAACTTGCTGGTCTCTCAACACGTGGTGCACCTTCAATGGTTGGAGGAAAGAATAACACAATGTCTCTTCTTGTTGCCCATTGGGGTGATGCAGAAGAAAAATTAATTCAGCTCCACTGTGTAGTAAAGTAATACTCATCAGTTTTTTATTTAAATAAATGTATAAATAAAAGAACTGGTTTCAGCTGACAAAATGCAGGGTAAATTTCAGTACTTCATAAATGTTTGCTACCCCACACCCAGCATTATGTCAACTTCCTTGTGCTCTATGACTGTTGAAGTCTCAGGTCTGTAATAAGTGTACAGTGTATGTACCTGTGTAGAAAGAATAGGGAAAGAGTGAGGCTAAGGAACTGTGGTATGTGAACATTGTGAAAATGTTCATAAAGAATATATATATATTCATGCCCATTTTACAGACATGCAAAGTGTGGCACAGAGAGGTTCAATAAATGACCGTGGTCATGGAGCAAGAACAGATAGTCAGGAAAAATATACCAGGTTGCCTAACTCACCTGCCTCTAACTCCCATGCTGCAATCGTAGACCATAGTGCTTCCCTAAATGATACTCTCTTGTTCTGGACACATACTTTGCATGCCTCATTAATGACTTGATTTTACATATAAAATGTTAAAATTATAGTGTTTGTAAAAAAATGTGTTAGGTGTGTTTATATGTTTTCAGGTATATTTGTAAAGCATAAATATGACAGGCATATAGTCATGTTAAGTAATTATAAATAAATATTTTTGCCCTCATAACAGAGTATACTGGCTTTTTAAGATAGGCCCCAGGGCCAACACTGCCCTGTTCCTAATTTCAGGCAAGAAGAGGAATTCTGGAAAGTCCAAAGTACATTGCTGTTGTAGGCCTCGCAACAAAGAATTCTGGGAAGAAAGACAAATCCCTATATGCAGTTCAGGAGAGATCAAGGAGGGAGCAATATCTGCTCTGAGCCTCAATCTAAAATAAAGAGGCTAGGAAAGAGGTATGAGCTCTTGTATCTCTGCAGTTGAAGTACCTATGAAAGTAGCTAAAAAGCAGAGCTGGTCACCAAAAATTAGGGTTTTGTTGAAAATTAAACTATTTGTGGAAAAAACTGAGTTTTCAATGAAAATTCTGGGTTTTTTTTCTAAAAATATTCTATGTAAAAATTTTTTGGAAAAAAACTCAACATTTTCGTATATTTGCATTTCTTCCTCATTGTTTTGAAATTGTTAGGAAATGCCCTTCTCCTCTCAGTTCTTTACCCCTTGCCACCCTTTTTCTACTAGCACAGTGGGAAGTTGAAAAGCAAGAGAAATTAACACTCTAACTTTTAACAGGAAAACTTTTAAAAATGAAAGGAACACTTTAGCTTTTTAACTTTATCTTTGAATGAGAGAAAGTTAGACTTGAACTTTTTTTCATTGGGGAAAAAATAAAAAAGTGAATGTGGTTTTTTCTCCATGTTTTCTTATTTTTTTACTCACCCCCCTTTTAATTAAAAATGTGTTGTAGTTTTAAAAGTAACATTTACATGAAAAGATGACCAGCATCAACTAGCTCCACTAAGGAAAAGCTAGCTGACTGGGGAAAGTATCCCAAGAAGGCCGTGTTATTTGGCAAGAGATGCAAGAAGGGAAACTAAGGACCGTGCTTAAGCGAAAGAAGTAGCTTCTTGAGAAGAGAAGCAGGAAAGATTAGACCTGATGCCCATTTCACCTCCTGGGATTAAAGGCAGCAGCTCTTCCCCTGGAGCTCTTTCATTGTCATGCAGAGTGGCAAGTCATTGTCATTCAGGAAGACAATAGTTATTGGGTCAGGAACAAAATGTGAGAATGATTCTGTTTAACCTCAGAGAGAAGATGGGTGAGGTAATAACTACCTTGTCTCTCCCTTAGGGCTTGTCTACATTGGCAATTAACAGTGCTGCAACTTTCTTGCTCAAGGATATGAAAAAACACCCCCTGAGCGCAGCAAGTTGCAGCGCTGTAAAGCGCTAGTGTAAACAGTGCCTCAGCGCTGGGAGCTACACCCGTCGTTGAGGTGGGTTTTGTAGCTCTGTGACGTGACCACACAAGGCATGTTAAAGCACTGCTATGGCGTGCTTTAGTGTTGCCAGTGTAGTCTAGCCCTAATACCCTTGGACCAGCACAACAATAACAACTCTGTTTAAACTGGCAGTTAGGGCATGCACCTAGGATGTAGAAAACCCAAGTTCAAGTTCCTGTTCCAATTACTAAGTGAAACAGCTTCAGCAACAACAACAAAAACGATCCCAGAATACTCCATAGCCCAGTGGGCTAGGGCATTTTTTTGGAATATGGAAGATCAAGCTTGAAATCCCTTCTCTACATCAGGCAGAGGGGGAAACTGAGGCTATGTCTACATTGCAAATTGAATGACAAAAGTTTTGTCTTTCAGAAGTGTTAAAAAAACACACATATCCCGAAAGACAAAACTTTTGTGACAACAAGCACCAGTGTGACCAGCATTTTGAAAGCAGGCCTGCTCTCCTGCTGATAAAGCTAACCTGGCACGTTGCAGGTGGGAGTTTTTTGTTGGCAGCAGAGCCAACAAACAGCGGCTACACTGCGCACCTTTTAGTGACACAGCTGTAGCGACACAACCGTGTAGTGTAGCTATAGCCCCAAAATGGATCTCCTTCATCGCAGGAGAGTATCCTAACCTCCAGGCTAAAGGGAAATCCTCTCTTCCTCCTCCCTGCCCCCACCCCAAATGCTGTTTTATGAATCTAATCCCCCTTTGCTTTCTTCAAAATGCCAGAAGTCTAAAGGAAAATTTTCAAGTTGGGATGAAACACCAAAGTGTTTCAAGGCTTTGGTTCAGTCAAAACTATTCTGCAGACTTGACACAAATTTATGAATAGTTTCTAGTCAACTGAAACTGTATTTGTTGGCAATAAATTAGTTGCTGAAAAAAATGCCTTGCTAGCACAATATTTTAGAATATTCTTGTAATGTTGCTGATGGCTTTTATTCGATATTCTTTTATCGACTTTGTGAATCACCACATAATATGACAAGGAATTTGCTTAGAGTATACATTTATCCTCTAAAAAGATATAATTTGTGCAAATACTGTTGTAGCTGTAATGCTGTAACCAAAGTACATAAGAGTAGGAGTAATCAGTTTCTGTGTTGGCTAAAATTGCTAAAAAGGAGACGTTCAGTGCAAAGCACTGCTAGGCAATACTTTCTCCTAGACCCATCTTACAAATGCTATTCAGATGCACTGCATTGCATTGTCAAGGGTGCTGATCATTACCATCTTTGTAATATTTGTGGATTTTGGGTGTTCTGAAACTCAAAACTAAATTGCATATTTTTGAGTTTCAGCCAATCATTTTCTTTAGGTGATTTTAATGATATATTTGAGTATTTTAATCTTAGTTCATATTACATTTTTCTTAAAACAGATTTTTTTCATTAAATTAGGCATAAGCTAAAGAGAGTGTTTTAATGTCCTACACGGTTTTAAGTTGTGGTATAGACCATGCATATCATTTTACATTTACAAGGCACTATGTCTTTTATAAATCATAAGATTATACTGACTTTTATTAAAGAAAGTGAGTCAAATTTTTCCTGTTGCAATGTTGTGTGATATAGTCTCTCATCTAGATAATCATCAGACAGTGCAGACCCTATAATAAAACTAAAATTATTATTTTTCCACAAAATGAAAATATGTATGGAGGGAGGGGAAGGCATTTGTGTTAGGGAAAGAATAAGGCTGTATTTTATTAATGAGAGTTTTAATAAGATTGAAGTATGTTTTCTTAATCAGATTTTTCTCAGGTATTGCTTTAAAATATCTCAAAACATAGAAAAGTCTAACTTGTCAGTGCACAGTTGTGATAAATGAAGCGGGGGAGGGGTTGCTTCCTTTTATGGTCACCCAGCCAGTAGCTATAAAATCCCTCTTAGTTGCTGTTCTCTAATTGCTCTACCTGTAAAGGGTTAAAAAGTCTCACTGCTATGCATAATTAAAAGGAAGTGAGTGGGCACCTGGCCAAAAGAGCCAATGGGAAGGCTAGAACTTTTTTTAAAATTGAAACAAGACTCCCCTTTTGTCTGTCTGTTGTTGTTTTTCCAGGGAGAGGCAGACAGGACAGCAGTTATGCTGTAAGAAGCTTAGGCCAGGTATCATCAATATCATATGTAGAAACTACTCATCGAAAACCCCAGATATGTAAGTAGATCAGGAAATGTCTAGGAGGATACGATTAGGTTTATCCCTTTTATTTCGTTATGGCTTGTGGATTCCTCTGTGCTAACCCCAAGTGCTTTTGTTTTGCTTGTAACCTTTAAGCTGGACCTCAAGAAAGCTATTCTTGATGCTTAATCCTTGTGGTTGCTCTTTTCAAATCTAGCAATAGCCTGAGTTCCCAGATGTATTTTCTTTCTTTTTTATTATTTTTTTTTTAGCACAGAATTGGATTTTTGTATTTTAAGAGGTTAGTGCACATGTTGTTTAATTAGCTTGTGGCAACAGCTGGTTTCCCTTTTTTTTTTTCTCAGCTCTTCCCTGGAGGACGGGGTGAAAGGATTTGAGGGTACCCATAGGCAATAATTCTCAAGTGTGCCTTCCTGGACTCTCAAAGGGGTTCTGTATTTGGGGGGTGGCAGCATCTACCAATCCAAGCTCAGAGAAAAGCTGTAAACTTGGAAGTTTAATATAAACTTGGAGTGGCCAGTATTAATTTTTAGAATCCTTGTGGGCCCCAACTTTCTGCACTCGAAATACCAGAGTGGGGAATTAGCCTTAACAATAGTAAACTACAGATTGTTTTTTAATATGATTCTGTAATTTTTACATATTTATTTTATATGAAGTTATTACATAATGCCATGAGTACCTTGTCAGATGAGTGTGGTGCATGGGGGTGAGAAGAGTGGTTTATAATTTAAAAAAAAAGTATAATAACTTTGAACTACAAATATGTATAGCATGCATGTAATGAATGATCAAGGCAATATGAAAAAATCTTATATGCATTTATTTTTAAATGTTTCATTAGATGACAGTACTAAGGCCAGTTTGTCTAATTCAGTATAAGTATTAATACACAAAGAAACTGACTTGTTTTGGAAATAAAGGTTAGAAGATTTATGAGTAGTATGGCAATCCTGGAATCATTTACACATAATACCATCTTTTGTGAATGCATGAATTAAAATTTATAAGGCTTTTGTAAGGTAATGTTTTGGTTTCTCAGTGATTTTCCCAAAGGTGTATTGTTACATTTATAATTTAAAAAACACAAATATTAAAAGCTATAGAAATCACAAGCTAAATTTATATAAACAGTTTTGACATCAACTTGAATGCCCAATCCATGCACAAAAATCTATAATGAGAACAATTAATTCTAACCAGCTCCCATTTCTGCCATTGTAACAAAATAGATATTGCTAATAAGTATAGAAAAATCATATCCATCATATAAATTCTTCCCATAAATGAGAGTCAAAACCTTAATATCTTACTCTTATTTATAAAGGTCTCATTTCAGCAGGGTACTTAAGCATGTCCCTAACTTTTAAGCATGTGATTTCAATTAAATGCTTAAAGTTACGTGTGCTTAAATACCTTACTGAATTAGACTCACAATCATTGTGCGTGCTTTTAACTCCCCATACACAACTCCCCATGTACAATATACTGTACCTATGTAGACAATATAAGTATCAAACAAACAACAATCTTCTTCCACTTACCAACATAATTCCATATGTTTATAATTAGACAAATATTAATTGGGTAATAAGGTTGGTTGTTTTAATGTATTCATAATCACCTGAACCTTTAAAGCCCATTAAGTGGTCAAAGCTATTGGTATGTAGGAAGCTGGGCTGCTCCCCAACAACCAAACATTTGATCTCTGGGTAATCACACCATCTCATTGTAACTGTTGGAAGTGATAGACACCTTCCATTCACGCTAAATGAGGGAACATTTAAAAGCCCCTTTGTTTAGTTATAGCTGAAACAATGGAAAATCACTAACCAAGGAATCGACTGCCTGCAAATCTGGGCAGTGGCTGGGCCATGCAGTCCAAGGGTTTCCTGGAGGGGGGGAAGGGCAGGCCTGATAACAAACACAGTGGTGGTGGCTGTGGGGGAGGTGTGGGATTTATTTGATTACAGCACTGTGTATATGTGAGAGAAGTAGGGAGGAACACCAAGGAGGCAGATGGAGAATGCAGCAAGAAGCTGAGAGAAAAACACTTGGATTTGGTGATTAAAGTATTTGTGGAGGGTTGCATACTTCCCCAAATTTGTTGAAGCTCAAGGTGGTCACTGAGGGCGACATAGAGCTTCTACCAGAGCTGCTGCCTCATACAGCACTCCGGGCTCCCCTCCACTTCCCCATGGCCAGCCACTGCCCACTCATTGGCCCCTTCGTTTGTTGACCATGCACGCAGCAGGACTGTGCTCTTGAAAAAATGGAGTAAAGCCTGGGGAGCAGCAGATGTAGCAGCTTTAGGGGGATCTGGCACAGCTAATAAGACAGGCAGGGGCTGGGAGAAGTCACAAGGGACATGGACTGACCCTCTGTGGCCATCCAGATGGACAAGCAGGGCTTAATGGGTGAGGTGGGAAGAGCAGGGCTGAGGCAGCACCCCCAACACAGGCATCAGGGACTCAAAGAGACCTCCCCAGTCCCAGAGAGACATCCAATACCAGAAACCGTGATGGGGATGGTCATACCTACTGGTCAGCCATGGCAGTCATGCCTACTGGTCACAGCTGGAATCAAGAGTCCAGAGCAGGGTTGGAGCAAGGTCAGAGTGAGAGCAAGGTTGGGGCAGGATTAGGAACAGGGCAGGAGCAAGAGCAAGATTGGAGCAGGCTAAGGCTTGGGAAATCTGTTGCCACTGTCAGGCCAGAAAGAGTTCCAAGCCCTGGAATGACATTTATCAGACTGAGCTGCTGTTCCTCCTGTAAGGCTTATATATCTGCCCTGAGAGTCACTAGACTAGTTCTTGACTTGTGGATTGGCTGGAGCCTAGCACAGGAGTGACTCATCACTTTACATCCAATCCTACTGATTGTCACTGAAACCCAAGCCCTAGAGAGACCCCAACCTTACGGAATGTCATTGAACTCCCTGCCCTTCAAACACCAGAAGCCTGAAACCCTGGAGAGATCTCAAACTCCACTGAATCTCACAGCATCCTCATCCTCACAAAAACTCCCAAGTCCACTGAATCTCACCTCACTCCCCAGGCCTTATCCCAGAGAGACCCCACAATCCCACTGAATCTCACTGCACAAATGATGTATTTTATTGTAATAATTTGTAAGAAGCCTGTCACCTTCTTTAAAAACAATAGCAGTAACTATAAATAGCTTTAGGAACTAAAAACTGAATGTGTTTATGTAATACATGTAGAAAGGAATTTTGAATTGTCTGTATTAAGTGCATGAAAATGCACTTTACTGGGGTTATGATAGACACCCCCCCATGTGAAACACACACACTTTTTTCAGACCACTTTAAGAATTTGGTCCAGTACGGCTGAGAAATGTTGTGCATTTCACTGCTGCTACACAAAACAGAAAATAAGGGCAGTGCCTATCCAGAGGAACATTCCCCAAAGTCTCTTATATACCGCTTTGATTGCACTGAAAGAACAACCTTCTAAGTATTTCAGCATTCCCAACCAGTTTCATTCTTTCCCATTCCCAACCAGTTTCATTCTTTCCCATTCTTTATCTTTCTCAGAGTTCAAGGTTATCAACAAGGAGAGGGCAGAGGCCTATCTGTCTATACACCTTACAAATTTGATGAATGCTCTTGCTGATTTTCGCACCCATTATTTTCACAGATGATTAGCATCCAATGGGAAACCATTTTCAGGAAAAATAGCCATTTCTCTTCTTGCTTTGTGTGTGTGTGTGTGTGTGTGTGTGTGTGTGTTTTAAACTGTAAACAAATAGTTTGGACAGGTCAGTGCATTTCAGTTAAACTGGATTTAAAAAAAAAAAGACAAAATCAATACTACTTCTGTACTGTCAGAATGTGTAAATTGTACAGTCCTTCCCTTTCAACTTGTATGAAGTTAGAAACCATTATCCTTATCAAGTTTCCATTGGTAGCAAAAAAACGGAGTCACTAAAAACTTCAAAGACAATGAATTGTGAGTACTTTATATTATTTATTGTGGGCTGGGGGGAATGTAGTGTATGTGACTATACAACTGTTTTTACTTCATTTTCTTTATCATGCTAAAATTTCTGCTTGTCAGCAGGGACAGCTACCATTTTGTGAGGCAGCATATTACAGAGGAGACAGATAGTCATACCTCATGGAGACTTTACTTTTGTTCTTTCTTGTTTTAATATTATTTTAATTTAAAATAAAAGACATTTAGAATTCTGGAGAAGAGGCTGGGTTTATAAATAATTAAGAGTTTATAACAAGTAAAGATTACTGAACAGAGGTCTCCTGTCTAAAAATGGAAATTGCAAAATGGCTACTTATTGAAACTTAGAAGGGTTTCAATTTAATGGAAAGGAGGATGAAGTTGAGGCATATGTTTTGACTAGTATCATTTGGAGTGCTTATAGAGGTCTAGGCTGTGATACCATTACTCATGTTGAATAGTACCTTTCACTAAAAGCAGTGTCACTATATTCAGTGTGTGACAAGGTATCTCAGTCTACCCTCAACTTAGGTTTTCCAGGTAAACCAAGTGAGGTGGCGTATAAGACCTTATTCAAGACACTTATAAAGTGTTATGTATTGAACACAACTTCAGAGTTTCAAGATTAATTGAATCTAGGATTTTTTTTCCCAATTCACCACATGTAAGAGGAAAGACCAAGTCCACAGGCAAATAAAGTGATATGGTTAATCAAAACCCACCCTAACACTGAATACATAATAATTTAGACCACATTGTTACTAAGTAAACACTAGAAATCTGGAGTTATAAGATCTTGTTGATAACTTTCTTACTAACGCTTGTACAATTAGTTTGCCTCAGTCATTATGAGTGAAAGCTATTAAAGTATAAATAGCCTGTGTGGGTTATCCTATTCAATTTACTGTAAGTCTCATGTTAAGGGCAGTGGGACTTATGTAGTGCATAGGGTCTTATGTGTGCCCTCTGCTCTGGAGTGAATTTTATCTGGTAGTAGCAGTTCAGTCAGGAATTTTAGTTGAATTGCCAAGTAAAAAATATTTTCAATTGCTTTAGTTTGCACTCAGCTTTGAGTTCTGTGGATAATAGGATATATACTTTATGCTATGCTCGTCCCCAAAATATAAAGAGTATTGACTGGGACCATAGCTACAAGTGGGCCCAGAGATACCATGCTCACCCAAAATCTTTCTGCATCCAAGCAAAACAATAAAAGTTTATGGCCTTCAATTTTGGTAATATATGACACACAATGGGCACTTCACAATAAGAATAAATACATACATATTAAAAAATAAGATTAAGTTCAATGTTCTTGTATTACAATATCTATTTACTATTTCTCTTAGTTTTGAAAATTCTGGTGACAGTGTCACTTCTTTTGTAATAGTTAAGGAGCATGGCCAACTTGGTTGCTATGTCAATGACAACCGTCCATCTTGTGTCTAAGGCCTGTGTACACTACAACCTTGGTTATGTTTACACTGTAGAGTTAAGATGATGCAACCATAATTGGTGCTCGAGAGAGAGCAGTACACTGCTGGTAGCTATCACACTGTGTAACTTGCCACCTTCTGCCACTAGAAGCTGCAGGAATGGGGAATGGATCACAGAGCACCATGGGTGTGAACTCTCTGTCCCATGATGCAGTTTTTTCTGTCCCATCAGTCCATGGGCTTCTGACTCTGTTTCCCACTGTTTTTCAACATAACTGTGCACCTGCCATCTCTGCCTGAAAGCATGGATCCTCCACTGCTCACTAGTTTTCTGATAAGTCTTATGAACACAACATGGCTGATCATGAAGTATTTCATAAGCTGCAAACCCAAACAGGAATCCATGGTGTATGCCCTGCTGTGTGCCTTGGAAAAAAACACCAGATTACTTTTGGCATTCACGGAGCAGCTGCACACGGCGGACTTTCGGTATTGGGGTCAGGAAACAAGCACTGAGTGGTGGGATTGCAGCATGATGCAGGTATGGGATGACGAGCAGTGTATGCAGAACTTTTCAATGTGAAAAGCCACTTTCCTGTAACTGTGGCCCAGGTTGTGTTCATGCAAGTGTGCAGGGCCATTAATCATCTCCTGCTATGAAGGCCCATGACTCTGGTAAATGTGCAAGAAATAGTGGATGACTTTGTGGCAATAGGATTCCCTAACTGCAGCGGGGCAATAGATGGCACAAAAATCCCAATTTTGGCTCCGGATCATCTTGTAATGGAGTACATCAATAGAAAGGGGTACTTCTCTATGGTATTGAAGGTGCTTGTGGATCACCATGGGCATTTTACTAACATCTGTGAGGCTAAGAGGGAAAAGTTTCCACAGGGGTGGAGTGTTGAGGTGAATTGTCTGGCGGCTGATTTTGAGCAGCCAGATACCAGGGCTATTAGAGGGGCTTAACAGGGGCTATTCACATCAGGGAGGCTTTCAAGCAGCATTTTGACAATGAGCCCAAGTAATGTGTCTTTATATAATGCATTCAACCAGGCTTTGTGTACTTGCTGCCTGGGATGACTCTTGTGATGACTGCTTCCTGAGTGTGATTTGTAGTCTGCAAATGTGTCAGTTGCCAATGTGTATGAATTCCAGCAGCAACCACTGTGTGTAGAAGAAAAATAAAGATTCATTTTCTTCCTATTAGTACATTTTTAGTCAACAGCAATAACCAGTACACAGAATTTGATTTCTTACAAAGAACAGGACATTGAGGAGCACCCTCTTAATGGAGTCAAGTATCAGAGGGGTAGCCGTGTTAGTCTGGATCTGTAAAAAGCAACAAAGAGTCCTGTGGCACCTTATAGACTAACAGACGTATTGGAGCATAAGCTTTTGTGGGAGAATATGCATGCGTCTGATGAAGTGGATATTCACCCACGAAAGCTTATGCTCCAATACGTCTGTTAATCTCTAAGGGTATGTCTACACTACAAGAGTAGTTTGATTTAACTTAGGTCGAATTTGTGGATTCGATGTTATGAATTCGAATTTGTGTATCCACACTAAGGACACTAATTCGACTCTGTGAGTCCACACTAACGGGGCAAGCATCGACTTTGGAAGCGGTGCACTGTGGGAAGCTATCCCACAGTTCCCACAGTCCCCGCTGCCCATTGGAATGCTGGGTAGAACCCCCAATGCCTGCTGGGGGAAAAATGTGTCGAGGGTGGTTTTGGGTAACTGTTGTCATTCAACCGTCACTCCCACCCTCTCTCCCTGAAAGCGCCGGCGGGAAATCTGTTACCGCACTTTTCTGGTCAGTGACAGCGCGGACACCACAGCACTGCGAGCATGGAGCCCGCTGCGATCATCGCTGCACTTATGGCCGTTGTCAACTCCTCACACCTTATCGTCCACCTCTTCCACAGTCAGCTGCTGAGAAATCGGGCGAGGAGGCTCCGGCAGCGCGGTGAGGACATGAAGTGTCAGAGTGGCACAGACCTCTCACAAAGCACGGGACCCCAAGCCGCGGAGATCGTGGTGGCAATGGGTCACGTTCATGCTATGGGACGGCGATTCTGGGCCCGGGAAACAAGCACGGACTGGTGGGACCGCATAGTGCTGCAGGTCTGGGATGAATCACAGTGGCTGCGAAACTTCAGGATGCGTAAGGGCACTTTCCTTGAACTGTGTGACTTGCTGTCCCCTGCCCTGAAGCGCCAGGACACCCGGATGCGAGCAGCCCTGACTGTGCAGAAGCGAGTGGCCATAGCCCTCTGGAAACTTGCCATGCCAGACAGCTGCCGGTCAGTAGCGAACAACTTTGGCGTGGGCAAATCTACCGTGGGGGTTGCTGTGATGCAAGTAGACCACGCAATCGTTGAGCTACTGCTCTCAAAGGTAGTGACCCTGGGAAACGTCCAGGTTGTCATAGATGGCTTCGCCGCGATGGGATTCCCAAACTGCGGTGGGGCTATAGATGGCACTCACATCCCTATCCTGGGACCGGCCCACCAGGCCAGCCAGTATATTAACCGAAAGGGCTACTTTTCAATGGTGCTGCAAGCACTGGTGGACCCTAGGGGACGTTTTACCAACATCTACGTTGGGTGGCCGGGCAAGGTTCATGACGCACGTGTTTTCAGGAACTCTGGTCTGTTTAGATGCCTGCAGGAAGGTAGTTTCTTCCCGGACCACAAAATAACTGTTGGGGATATGGAGATGCCTACAGTGATCCTCGGGGACCCAGCCTACCCGCTAATGCCCTGGCTCATGAAGCCCTATACAGGCGCCTGGACAGGGACAAGGAGCTCTTCAACTACCGGCTGAGCAAGTGCAGAATGGTGGTGGAGTGTGCTTTCGGACGTCTCAAGGGGAGATGGAGGAGCTTACTGACTCGCTCGGATCTCAGCGAAACCAATATCCCCATTGTTATTGCAGCTTGCTGTGTGCTCCACAATCTCTGTGAGAGCAAGGGGGAGACCTTTATGGCGGGATGGGAGGTTGAGGCAAATCGCCTGGCTGCTGATTACGCTCAGCCAGACACCCGTGCCATTAGAAGAGCCCAGCGGGAAGCGCTGTGCATCCGGGAGGCTTTGAAAGCTAGGTTCCTCAGAGAGCAGGGTAACCTATGACTGTCCAGTCTCTTTACAGAGAAGCTGAACCTGCCCCTGTTTCACTTACTATTCACTTTTTTCAGCGGTTACATACCCCGTTCCCCAGGTTTCCCCCCTTCCAACAGACGTTTAAAAATAAATGTATTGGAACACTTTTAATTCACAAAGTTTTCTTTACTAACGAATTCGTGTTAAAGGGTTCAAACAGGGACGCAGACGGTGGAGGGTACGGTGTGCAGTGATGTACAGACCGCTTCTACACTCGAGGACTCCTGCTCCTACAGCGGTCTCTGGGGGGAGGACGGTTACAGGAGGGTGTGCAGGAAGGGGTGGGTTTGCAGGAAGGGGTGAGGGGTGTGTGGGAAGGGTGAGTAGGTGTAGGGGGATGATGGCTCTGGCTGGGGCTCAGGGCATCGGAGAGGTTCATGGCTAGGGTGGAAGGGCATGGTACGGGCAGCCGGCCTTGCCATTTGTGGATGCCAGGCGCTTGGACCCTGGGGCAGCATACACCTCCCAGACTGACCTGGGGCAGCAGACACCTCCCACAGTGACCCGGGTGCCTAGTGACTGCACTCTGTGTGTGACCTGCTGTTGATCCTGCCCCCATGTCTGTACCCTGTTAATGGTGGCTGTCCTATGCAATTAACAAACCCCTCCCCCCCCTTCACACAAAGTCTTCTGTAAAGAAACATGACGGAAACAGTAATGAACAGCAAACTATTTTTAATACTCAACTACACAGTTGGGGGATGAAACTGGGATTTGGGATCGGGTGAGCCAGGAAGGGAAGCAATTCTCATACTTTAGGGAATGAGAGCTGTTTGGTACATGAGCGCTCTGCTGGGGTGGAGTGACAGTTTTCACGGCCCCTAGCGCCCCTCCTTCTTGTGATTTTGGGTGAGGGGGGGACAGGACTTTGTGGCGGGGGAGGGCGGTTGCAGATACAGTTCAGGGGGGCTCTCTGCTCCTGCCTGCGGTCCTGCAGAACATCCACAAGGCGCCGGAGCGTGTCCGTTTGCTCCCTCATTAGTCCAAGCAGCGTTTGAGTCGCCTGCTGGTCTTCCTGCCGCCACCTGTCCTCCCGTTCGCTGTGTGAGCGCTGCTGCTGAGAGAGGGTCTCCCTCCACTGGCTCTGCTGGGCCGCCTCGGCTCTGGAGCAGGCCATCAGTTCAGCGAACATCTCGTCCCGAGTCTTTTTCTTTCGCCGCCTAATCTGCGCCAGCCTCTGTGAGGGGGATGCCGGGGCAGTTCGGGAAAGAGCCGCAGCTGTGTGATGGGAAAAAGGAAGTGATTTCCTTGCAAAGATACATGTTTGCGAACACTGAACACAGTCTACTCAGTTTCTGTGAACAAGACCATACAGGGCACCTAATCTCATGTGCTCTCAGGACAAGTTCGAATTTTCGGCATTCGCTTGCATTGCCTGGGGTCTTGCACTGGAGATCGGACAAGCGGGGCAGGACAGCAGAATCCATGTAGCAGCCAGGCCTAGTAAGCCGTAAACTTTAGGCTGCTTAACAGTTAATGGATAGCAGTGCCCTCCTGCTGCAGGCAATCTGGAAAGCATAAAGTCTGACCCTGTTCCAGCCCCTTGCGGCTGTCCCCGGGAAAGATCCCTGTATGCTTTTCCTCTGCAGCCTCCAACACGTGGCTGTTAAACGACGGTCATTGTTATGCAAAGGAAAAGTCAAGCATTCACAATAGTAACATTAAAGTAATTCCCCTAATTAGATGCAGCAGTCGCCGAGCGAGATCACCCTGAGGCGGGTCAGCAGGAGAAACAGAGAGTGCATGCTGCATGAATCCCTGAACAGACCAGGGCCCTATGTTGCCATGCTGGTCGAGGCAATGCTCCCACTATACCTCAGGATGGCCTGGCGCGGAAGAGTGTGCTTCCACGGAGCACCCAATAAGGCACCTCTCCCCAGGAACCTCCTGCGGAGGCTTTTCGAGTACCTCTCCGAGAGCTTCGTGGAACTGTCCCAAGAGGATTTCTGTTCGATCCCTATATGCATTGACCTTCTTTTCATATAGTTTTTATTCCTGTTTTGTTAAAAAATAAATGTTTACATGTTTATAGCACTTACCGACTGATCCTTCCCCTGATTCAGAGTCCGGGTTAATGGCCGGGGAGGGTTGGTAGGGGATCTCTGTGAGGGTGATGAAGAGATCCTGGCTGTCAGGGAAAGCAGTATTGTAAGCGCTGTCGCCTGCCTCCTCCTCCACAAACCCTTCCTCATCTTCCCCATCGGCGAACATCGCCGAGGAACTGCCCGTCGACACTATCCCATCCTCAGAGTCGACGGTCACTGGTGGGGCAGTGGTGGCAGACCCACCGAGAATGGCATGCAGTGCCTCGTAGAAGCAGCATGTCTGGGGCTGGGCTCCGGAAGGGCCGCTTTGATTTTTTGGTAGCCTTGTCTCAGGTCCTTGATTTTCACGTGGCACTGCGTTGCATCCTGGCTGTATCCTCTGAGTGCCATGGCTTTGGAGATCTTCTCGTAGGTCTTTGCATTCCGTTTTTTGGAGTGCAGCTCTGAAAGCACAGACTCATCGCCCCACACAGCGATCAGATCCAAGACTTCCCGGTCAGTCCATGCTGGGGCCCTCTTTCTACTCTGAGATTGCATGGACTCCTCTGCTGGAGAGCTCTGCATCGCTGCCAGTGCTGCTGAGCTCGCCACGACGTCCACACAGGAAATGAGATTCAAACTGGCCAGACAGGAAAAGGAATTCAAATTTTCCCGGGGCTTTTCCTGTATGGCTGATCAGAACATCTGAGCTCGGACTGCAGTTCAGAGCATCAACAGAGTGGTGCAGTGTGGGATAGCTCCCGGAGCTACTAAGTTCGATTTGCATCCACACCTAGCCTAATTCGACATAGCCATGTCGAATTTAGCGCTACTCCCCTCGTCGGGGTGGAGTACCGAATTCGAACTAAAGTTCCCTCTAGGTCGAATTAAATGGCTTCCTGGTGTGGACGGGTGCGCGGTTAATTCGAATTAACGCTGCTAAATTCGAATTAAAGTCCTAGTGTAGACCAGGCCTAAGGTGCCACAGGACTTTTTGTCCCCTCTTAATGGAGGCTCTCTTAACTGTGTTTAAATACAGCTGTCATTAGGGAACCTGTCTGAAGTAGTGGAGTGAAAAGGGTACTGCAATGAACTGGGAATGTGCAAACGCCTTACTGAAATCAAGATATATTAGATCCACCGCATTTCCCTTGTCTAAAAAATCTGTTACTTTCTCAAAGAAGGAGATCAGGTTGGTTTGGCACGATCTACCTTTCGTAAATCCATGCTGTAATTTGTCCCAGTTGCCATCGGCCTCATGCTCCGTAACCACTCTCTCCTTTAAAATTTTTTCCATGAATTTGCATACTACAGATGTTAAACTAACAGGCCTGTAGTTACCCGTTTTTTTCCCCTTCTTGAATATAGGAACTATATTAGCTAATCTCCAGTCAAACGGTACAACCCCCTAGTTTAGAGATTTATTAAAAATCATCGCTAATGGGCTTGCAATTTCACTCGCCAATTCCCTTAATATTCTAGGATGAAGATTGTCCGGGCCCCCCGATTTACTTCCGTTTAGCTGTTCAAGTTTGGCTTCTACCTCAGATACCATAATGTCTACCCCCATATCTTCATTCCCATCAGTCCCTCTATCACTATTCCTTAGCCCTTCATTAGCCTCATTAAAGACCGAGGCAAAATATTCGTTCAGATATTGTGCCATTCCAAGATTATCCCTAATCTCCACTCCGTTTAAAGTTTTAAGCGGTCCCACTTCTTCCTTCTTGGTTTTCTTCCTATTTATATGGCTAAAAAACCTTTTGCTATTGGTTTTAATCCCCTTCGCTAGGTCCATCTCCACCCGGCTCTTTGCCTTTCTCACTGCTTCCCTACACCCTCTGACCTCAATAAGGTAGGTTTCTTTGCTGATCCCTCCCATTTTCCACTCCTTGTACGCTTTCTGTTTTTTCTTAATCACCCCTCTAAGACGCTTGCTCATCCAGCTCGGTCTAAAACTGCTACCTACAAGCCGTTTTCCCTTTCTCGGGATACATGCCTCTGACAACTCCTGCAACTTCAACCTGAAGTAACCCCAGGCATCATCTGCCTTAAGATCCCTAAATATGTTAGTCCAATCCACTTCCCTAACTAGTCGCCTTAATTTAGTAAAGTTACCCCTTTTGAAATTGTATACCTTAGTCTCAGATGCAATTTTGATTATCCTCCCATTTATTTTGAAACGAATTAGCTCATGATCACTCGAGCCAAGGTTGTCCCCTACAACTATTTCCTCAACAAGGTCCTCGTTACTCACCAAAATCAGATCTAAAATGGCATCCCTCCTCGTCAGTTCAGCAACTTCTTGATGAAGGAATTCATCAGCTATCACGTCTAGGAAAAGCTGAGCCCTATTATTATTACTAGCATTTGTTTCCCAATCTATATCCGGGAAGTTAAAATCCCCCATGATCAAACAGTTCCTATTAGTATTTACCTCCTTAAAAACATTAAAGAGCTCTCTATCCATATCCAGGCTAGATCCCGGCGGTCTATAGCAGACCCCAATCACTATCCCAGGGGAGGATCTAGTAGTTTTCTTCCCCAATGTGACCATTGCCCAAACAGACTCCGTATTATCCATTGCATTGCTAGTTATTTTGTTACATTTCACCTCATTATTGACATACAATGCTACTCCCCCACCTTTACCTTTGCATCGGTCTTTCCTAAACAGCACATACCCTTCCATACCTGTACTCCAGTCATGGCTACCGTTCCACCATGTTTCGGTTATTCCTATGATATCCGGTTTCAATTCCCGGACCAGGAGCTCCAGTTCCTCCATTTTGTTACCTAAGCTTCTCGCATTGGTGAACAAACATCCTAATTTTTGCTGTTTGGCTCCTCTCACCCTTTTCACCCAACTTGGTAGGGACACAGTACTACCAGTATGACCTGTTGATCTAGTATCCGTCCCCCCCCCCTTCCTTACACCTAACCGTCCCCCTCTGGCTATGTCTGTTGTTATCCTGTTGTTCTCACTCCCAATGTATAAATTTGGCGTGGAGAGCACCTGGACCTCTCCCAACCGTCTCCCCACAGTGACTAGTTTAAAGCTCTTTTAATCAGATGAGCCAGCCTCCCTCCTAGAAGTCTACTTCCTTCCCTACTTAGGTGGAGCCCATCCCATGAGAACAGTTGTCTGTCCCCCAAAGCCTCCCAGTGCCCATACATCCCAAAGCCCTCCTTGTAACACCACTCCCTCAGCCAACTATTAATCGTCACGATCCTGTCACCCCTTTGGCGCCCTTCCCTAGGGACAGGTAGGATCCCACTGAAGATCACCTGAGCCTCAATTTCCTTGAGCGTCTTGCCCAACCTGGCATAGTCTCCCTTGATCCTCTCTAGCGAGAATCTAGCCGTGTCATTCGTTCCTACATGAAGGATGATCAAAGGGTTCTTACCTGCTCCTCTTAGGATCCTTTTCAACCTCAGGTCCACATCCCGTATTTTAGCGCCCGGTAGACAGCACACCCTTCTGTTCTCTGGATCGGCCCTGGTCACAGGCCTGTCCAACCTTCTCAGTATGGAATCCCCAATCACGTAGACCTGCCTTTGCCTGGGGACAGTGCGGTCCTCTAACCTATCCTCCGTCCCCCCTGGTTGCAAGCTCCTTTCATTCCTATCATTCCTTGTGGTTCCCCTTAAGCCATCCTGTATCCTCCCTTGGCCCACACTTGGTGCTGCCTCCATGGACTCCTCCCCTCTTTCTATCGGACTAGCCACTCTTCTCTTTTTCCTTGGCCTCCCACTGTCAGCTACCACCTGCTTTACCCCTTCCTCATTCTCCAGACCTTTGAAACTGTTCCTTAGCTCTATTTCTCCCTCACTGGCTCTCCTTTTTCTCGGCCTGCTTCTCACGGTCACATGCTTCCACCGCCCATCTTCCTCATCCGGCGGTCCCCCCTCACTGTCCTTAGCCCCTGCTTCCCCCTGTAACCCTGGGCATTCCCCTTCAGTCACTGCTTGCCATTGCTCCATCAGCTGCTCGAACCCCCTTCTATCCTCTACCAGGGTTTCTACCTGCAGCTGTAGGCCTTGGATCTTTTCCTCCAGCAGCTCTATTAGGCGGCACTTCATGCATACATAGTACTGTTCTGGGTCCCCCGCTAGAACCATGTACATACCGCAGCTGCTGCATGCTCTCATCCTCGGTGTATCCTCCACAGCTTGGCTCATGGCTGCTGCTGTCTCGGCCTTGCTTGGCGTTCTTACCTGGGGAACACGGGGGACACGGCGCCGCCCCCGTCCGCCTCCCCCTGCAAACTCCCACTCAAACTCCCCTGTTAGCCGCCCTGTTGGCCGGCTCCTGGGCCGCTGCGATGTGAGTTCGCCATGCTGAGCAAACAGGAAGTGGATTTTCAAAAATCCCCAGTCCTTTTAAAGGAGAGGGGCAAATGCCTGTGTACCTGGCTGCAGGGTAACAGAGTTCAAAATGCTAACTAAAGCGATCAGGATGGGCATTGTGGGACACCTCCTGGAGGCCATTTATGTTGACATAATCAAACTGACACTGCATCTAACTTTGTTGCAAAAAGCTCTATGCCTCTTATGATATTGGTGAAGCAGGATAGTTAAATTGGCAGGTGAAGCATTGTAGTGTGTACCACTCTACTGTTTTGTCAATGAAAGCTGACTTTTGTCGCCAAAACTGCATATGTAGACAAAGCCTAAAATCAACCATTGCTAGGTCAACTTACAGCTACTGCAGTAATTATTGCAGTGGCTGATGTCCACATTACCCTCCTTCTGTCGGTGGTGTGCTAACCAGGAGTGCTTCCACTGACTGCAGAGGGGCAGTGTATGGAGCTGAGAGCCAGGGCTCTCAGTTCAATGCAGCTCCTGCTGGGAGCCCAGCTCCCTCCGGGCTTCTCACTTCCCCACTCCCAGCCGGGATCTCAGACCCCAGTGGAAAACAAGGCTCCCAGCGTGGCAGCCCAGCTTGGAGCTGAGACTCAACAGCAGCCCATTTAGGGAAGCAGGAGCCGGGCTTTCTTGTCAATTTTATGCTGCCAGCATGACAAGCCAACAGCCAATGTAAGGAACTCAGTGTCCACACAGACACTGTCTCATTCTAACTACACCACCATAAGCCCTATGCCTCTGGTGAAGGTGGAGTTATTATGTTGGTGTAGTAGGGTACGTACATCGGGGAACAAGGCTGTAGTGTGTACACTGACATAATTAGGTTGACTTAAGCTGCCTTCCATCGACCTAAATGTGTAGTTTAGACCAGGCCATAGGCAGCATTTGAAATAAGCCAGACATATCTAGCTTGTTCTGGACCATGAAACTTTTAATGAGGGTGTACAAATATTAGGGCTGTCAAATAATTAAAAACAATAATTGCAATTAGCCGCAATATTTAAAAAAAAATGTTGTGATCAATCACAGTTTTAATCACATTGTTAAATAAGAATAGAATATCCATTTAAATATATTATAAATAGTTTTGGATGTTCTTCTACATTTTCAAATACATTAATTTCAATACAACACAGAATACAAAGAATTCCACTCTTAGCTATTATCTTCTCATAAGTGAGAAGTCCCAGACTGGTCTTCCTTTCATAAACCATGGATTGTCTTTGAGCCCTTAGGATTCTTGTAAGGCAAGAAACTTATCATCATGTATGTAGCTATAGAATCTCCTAGTGCCACCACTGCTTCTGAAACTTTGAATATGTTGGGAAAAGCATACTTGTTTGGATAAAATTGAGATTACTATATTCCTTTGACAGAACTCATTTATGACTTGAAACATTGATTTCTTTACAGTATTTGCCTCCTCAAACAATAATTCCTCATCATCATCTATTAAGCAAATAAGTAACTTTTCCACATATCAAAGCAATTCTAGACATAGACACAAGAGCTGAGTGAAGATAAATATTCTGTATTCATTTTCAGAAAAGGTTATTCTGTTTTTGAAACTACTTGCTCGTATACTCCATAAGACAATTGTTTCAACTGTTCTATGATATCATCTTCACCTCTTGCACCAAATGTAGTATCAAACACAAATCTTGGAGTAAATGGTTTCTTTCCATGCTATTTCAGAAAGGATAACAGGTTCAAGACAGTCAAAATTCATGTTATGCAGAACTGTTATTAACTTCTGAAGTAGGATCTGTAATAAGCATAACATGACCTCTCACTCAGTATGTTTACTCAAGAAGTTATAACTTGAACTGCTTTAACCAAATGCATTTCTTCATCTTGGAATGTTTTATTCACAGGTTCAAAGATAGCCAAAATGTTTACTATGAGCATTAAAATGCATTGTGGTACCTTTGGGAGTGTGTATACTTTCATTTGGTTCAGTGGAGTAATTTAAACACAGTAGTGAGGTCTTCAGAATTATCTATCATAACCTTAGCTGTAGCTAAGGCCATGTCTACACTACTGCTTATGTTGGTAAAACTTATGTTGCTCAAGGGTGTGAAAAAAACACCCCATAGTGACATAAGTTTCACTGGCATAAGTGCTCCTGTGCACAGCGCTATATCAGATGGATAGTTTCTCCCATCGACATAACTACCTACACTTGTTGAGGTGGGTTTATTATGTTGCTGGGAGAGCACTCCCCCATTGGCATAGAGTGGCTACTTGAGCAATCTTACAATTTCACTAGAGTAAACATGCCCTAACTGTTTTGTCCATCTCTTTTCCAAAGGTATCTGTGTAAATTTGAGACCCCCTGTTTTGACAAAGAAAGGTATATAAGGCATTATTGCAAAGTTTAAAAATGAATGTCTTATTTAAGAACATACGATCGGCCATATCGCATCATACCAATGGTCCATCTAGCCCGTATCCTGTCTTCCAATGGTGGCCAATGCCAGATGTTTCAGAAAGAATGAATAGAACAGGCAATTGTCCTGTTGTCCAGTCCCAGCATCTGTTAGAGGCTTAGGGACACCCAAAGCATGGGGTTCCATCCCCTAGTTGAAGAATATGAGCACATATTCACAGACTCCATGTGAAGCTGGTGATCCATGGATATAATAATGGATCCATGGCACAGTTTTTCCCATATTACATTAAAGAAACGTTTGGACTCTGCTGCTGCAACTTAACATGACATTGTCACCATCATAACACTGAGAACTAATTTGGTCTGGGAGAAACTGTTTCAGATAGAATTTGTAGCCATGCAGTGCAGATACATTTTGTTGTGAGATTTTTTAATTTGAAACAGGCCCCAAAAATATTGTTTAACTTTTTCTTCTTAACAACATTCAATATGTTCTCCTCTTCAGAGTATCACATGTTTTGTCTGCTTTCAAACAACACCAAATACACTTTGTTTATAAGTGGATGTGATGTTTACAGATACCATCAATGTCAAAATCAATATTACTTAATTTTTATTTCTACAGATGTGTCCAGGGCATTCTGAAGGACACCTTGTTCTAAAAAGACCAAAGTTTAGGCTGTTTTTGAAACGTGTTCTTAAACAGTGACACATTTCCAATGGATGCCACATCGTATGTTTTTTTCTAATGTACACAGCCTATGTCAATACAGAAAGGCAGCATGCCGGGCAAAGAACTGTGATATTTTTGATACAAGAAGTATTTTCTCTCTGTTCCAGGAGTAAGATATTTTGGATTTCTTTTCCACTGCACACTCGTTTTTTTTAAATCTTGTCATGCAGACATTTTAATGCAACAGTTCTTAGAAGCTAGGGTGACCATATTTAAAATGGAACACGGCGTGGGGCCGGCCTGAGCTCCCCTATCCTCCCTGGAACGTGGGACCTGGCCTGAGCCACTCTCCCAAGCACTCCCTCCTGTGTGAGACTGGCATTCCTACATGCCCCACTAGGGGGTCACACACCACTTTTTTGAAAAACTGGGTATTTGTCCCATTTGCTCTTGCCAACTGATCAACTGATCATCAGGTAGCAAGAGCAAATAGGACAAATGCCCAGTTTTGCCAAAAAGTCAGGATGGCTGGGACAGGGCTTAAAAAAGGGACTGTCCTGGCCAAAACGGGGCATATGGTCACCCTATTAGAAGCAGCATACTTTGCCAATTTCTGATGCCATTTTCCATTTGTGAAATCTATTGTTTCTGAAACTGGTGTCTTTTCACTGATGCTTTGCAAAAAATTCCTACAGGGGAATGTTAACTATTTTTAAATTCAGTATTCCAGTTAAACTTTTTCCAGAAAGCATTTTGAAACACCATTCTCTGTCATCAATTTTAGACCTAGGTCCCTCATGTAGAAACAGCTGAATAGACTAATTTTTTCAAGCTCTAATGATTCGCCAATTGCTTTGCAGGTGCATACCTTTGATTGATTCCTTATTTGAAGAGACTGTAGATATACTAGGTGATTAAGAAGACACAGAAGTTCCAATAAAGTCAGTAGATTGTGATTGACATTAATGGATTTTAGTAATATACTCATCCATGAAACCTATTGATAACACTGACACTGACTGCAGGTCACAGATACAGTTCTACATGACCATGAATGAAACCCCAAGTACTGTAAAAGCTTTGTTATGCAGCATGTTGGGGAAATGGGGGGGGAGGGTGCCAGTAAGTCAAAAATACCAGTTAACTAAGAGGGAGGGAGTTTGGGTGTGGGAGGGTGATCAGGGCTGTGGTTGGGGTGTGGGAGAGGGTGTGGGGCATGAGCGCTGGGAAGGATTTTGGGTGCGGGATCCAGGTACTGCTCACCTTCGGTGGCACCCCACAAGTGGCGACAGATCCCTGCTACTCCTAGCCAGAGGTGTGGCCAGGCAGCTCTGCTCGCTTTCTCCACCTGCAGGTGACCATCCCCCCCCCACAGCTCCCATTGGCTGCGGACTCTGGCCAATGGGAGCTGTGGAGCAAGCTCTCTGGGCGGGGTGAGGGCAGTGCACAGTGCCCCATGGCCATTCCTCCACCTAGGAGCAGCAAGAACATGTCACCGCTTGCAGGGAGCCACCCAAAGTGAGTGCCGCCCAGATCCGGCATCCCGAAATCCCTCCCATACCCCATTACCCCCTACCCCAAGCCACCTCCTTCACCCAAACTCCCTACCGGAGCCTGCGCTGCGCACCTCCATCTGAAATGCTGGTTTCTAGAGCTCTCTGGTTGGTAAAGTGCTGGATAACACAGCTTTTACTCTATTTATTAGGCCTGACAATTAATTACACTTAATGCATTCGATTAACGCAAAATAAATTAACTAGATTTAAAAAAAATAGTTGTGATTAATTGCAGTTTTAATCGCACTGTTAATAATAGAATGCCAATTTAAATTTATGTTTTTTCTACATTTTCAAATATATTATTTCAATTACAACACAGGATACCACGTTTACAGTGTTCACTCTATATTATTATTTTTTATTATAAATATGTGCATTGTAAAAAAGACAAACAAAAGAAATAGTATTTTTCAATTCAACTCATACAAGTCCACTCAGTCCTACTTCTTGTTCAGCCAATTGCTAAGACAAATATTTTGTTTATATTTACAGGAGATAATGCTGCCCACTTCTTATTTACAGTATCACCTGGAAGTGAGAACAGCTATTTTCATGACACTGTTGTGGCCAGCATAGCAAGGTATTTATTTGCTAGATATGTTAACATTCATATGCCCCTTCATGCTTCAACATGGGGGGAGGGATAGCTCAGTGGATTGAGCATTGGCCTGTTAAACCCAGGGTTATGAGTTCAATCCTTGAGGGGGCCACTTAGGGATCTGGGGCAAAAATCAGTACTTGGTCCTGCTAGTGAAGGCAGGGGGCTGGACTTGATGACCTTTCAAGGTCCCTTCCAGTTCTAGGAGATTGGTATATCTCCAATCATTACATTTAGGTTCTAAAGTTTTATATTGTTTTATTTTTTAGTGCAGTTATGTAAAAAAATAATAATTCTACATTTGTAAGTTTAACTTCCATGATAGAGATTGCATTACAGTACTTTTATGAGCTGAATTGAAACATACTATTTCTTTTATTTATCTCTTTACAATGCAAATATTTGTAATAAAAATAATAGTATAAATATTGATTTCAATGGGAGTTAGCCACTTAAGAATCATCAAGGGGTGACTTGATTAAAGTCTATATGTATCTACATGGGGAACACATATTTAATTGTGGGCTCTTCAGTCTATCAGAGAAAGACATAACATGATCCAATGGCTGGAACCTGATGCTTGACAAATTCTAACTAGTAATAAGGCATAATTTTTTAACAGTGAGGGTAATTAACCATTGGAACAATTTGCCAAGGGTCATGGTGGATTCTCCAACACTGACAATTTTTAAATCAAGGTTGGATATTTTTTCTAAAATTTATGTTCTGGGTGTGTCACTGCACCCCATATTCCTCATAGCAATATTGTTATGATATGGTTATAGCATAATTATGATTCATTTTATGCAATATAAGTCATGAGAGGTGTCATTGGAGAAGTTATGATTTGCTGTATGTATTTGTATGCATGTATCATTTCTATATGTGAAGTTATGAATATTGACTATGTATCTGTATTTCAAATGTAGTCACACCTGGGTAACACCCACTTTCAGTCTAGATAGCTGGTTGGGAGGGGCCCATTCAGGGTAATGAGCCATTAGGGAGAACAATAGACCTTAAGAGAAGTTTATCTCCCACCTGGTGAGCCTTCCTGAGAATGGTGCAGACAACCTATGAGTCTACAAGGACATGTGACCAGGCCACATGGTGCTGGACTCCATCTTGGGATATCAGTATTTTTATACAGACTGGTCTGAGAACTAAGGTTTGGAATAAAGGGTTCCCACCTTATGCAAAAGCTATATAAAGGCAGGGAGTGACATCATCTGAGGTTCTTCACTCCCCAAGCAAGAAGTCTCCTGAAAACGCCTGAAGAACAAAGACTGATCTGGGGGAAGTGCTGAACCCAGGGTAAAGGGATTTCTAGCCTGTGTATGAAACACCTGGGGATTCCAAGCTGTAAAGCAAGTGTAGCATGTACCTTAACAATCTGCAGCCTGCTTGTATCCTTTCTTGGTGTGAAAATCTGCTAATTCACATCCAATCTATTTAGTTTATTAAGCTTAGTTTGCGGTTTTTGTTTATTTGCTAGGTAATCTGCTTTGATCTATCACAGGGGTCGGCAACCTTTCAGAAGTGGTGTGCCGAGTCTTCATTTATTCACTCTAATTTAAGGTTTTGTGTGCCAGTAATACATTTTAACATTTTTAGAAGGTCTCTTTCTATAAGTCTATAATACATAACTAAACTATTGTTGTATGTAAAGTAAATAAGGTTTTTTAAAATTTTTAAGAAGCTTTATTTAAAATTAAATTAAAATGCAGAGCCCCCTGAACCAGTGGCCAGGGCCCAGGCAGTGTGAGTGCTACTGAAAATCAGCTTGTGTTCCACCTTCGGCACGCGTGCCATAGGTTGCCTATCCCTGATATATCACTTATAATCACTTAAAAACTACCTTTTGTAGTTAATAAACTTGTTTTTGTTTTAATCTAAACCAGTGAGCTTTGACTGGAGTGTTTGAGGAAAATCTCTGCTTGGTTACCACAAGTGTGCACTGGTCTCTTCACACTGAGGGAGAGGCAGACCACATACTGGCCAGGATGGTACTGCTCTGAGGTCCTCGGCTGGGAAGCTGGTGGCTAGAAAGCCTGCATATAAATGCAGCTGGGTGTGTCTCTACCTGTATCAATGCTGGTGAAAGTGCTGGCTTGAGGGCTTTGCAGATTGTCACAGCAGTGCAGTGTGAGAGGGAGCCCAGGCTGGTAGGTCAGGGGGCTCAGTAGTACCCCAGTTCCAGGTGGAACCCGGGGCAGGGAACCCGTCACACTAGGAATTATTTTGGGGAAGTTCAAATTGCAAAAAAAGACATACATATTTGATGGAGAGCATAATTAATCACTGGAACAATGTACCAATTTGTGGTGGATTCAACATCATTGACAACTTTTAAATCACGATCAGATTCTTTTTTCTAAGACCAATGCTCTAGGAATTATTTTGGGGATGTTCAATTGCCTGTGTTATACAGGAGGACAGGCTAGATGATCACAATGGTCCTCTGTAACCTTGTAATCTATGAATCTATGGACTTGGACCTCATAGCTGGAAAAATATAGATCAAAATCTTGTAGTGTATTACTGTAAGGAATGTAAATAAATTATCTGATCATTAATTAGAAAATCAGTACTTGTATATAGAAACCAATTAACATTTTGCTTTTGATTACTTATTCTCCATTTTGTCTTTGACTTTTTTAGTCTTGCCCACCCACAATCATAGTTAGCCTCCCCAGGCAGGACTGCATCCACCAATATGACTGATATAAAAGAAAACAGAAAAGTTATTTTGTTCTTTTTTTTTGTTTGCTTGTTTTTAGAGTCTTCAACACTGGAAACAGAACATGTGTATAATAGGTAGGTAGATTTTAACCATATTTTTAAATTCAGATTTCTAAATCACTGCTCTTTTTAGTGGGGCTACGGCTGGGGCTGGAAGAGGTTGGCATTAACAAAGGAAAACACTATATAGACTAGGAAATAAGTAAGCTTGAAACATAAGAACATAAGAATGGCCATACTCGGTCAGACCAAAGGTCCATCCAGCCTAGTATCCTGTCTACCGACAGTGACCATTGCCAGGTGTCCCAGAGGGAGTGAACCTAACAGGTAATGATCAAGTGATCTCTCTCCTGCCATCCATCTCCACCCTCTGACCAACAGAGGCCAGGACATCATTCCTTACCCATCCCGGCTAATAGCCATTTAAACAGAATATGTGTATAATAGGTACGCAGATTTTAATCATATTTTAAAATTCAGATTTCTAAATCACTGCTTTTTTGGTGGGGCTGAGGCTAGGGCTGGAAGAGGTTGGCATTAACAAAGAAAAACACTATATAGACTAGAAAATAAGTAAGCTCGAACGGGGCATAGAGATCACTGGCACACAAAGTATGGCTAAAAAAACAGCATGCACCCTCAGGCTTCATTTTCTGTGGCCTGGAGTGCTTCACCTGAGAAGAGAATTTTGTATATCTCAGCACAGTTAAAACAGCTTTTCTGACCTGCTGTGTTTGAAAATGGGAGCTCAGAGGAGGCACCAGTTGTTGTTAATCACTATCTTTGCCCTTGGAATATTAAATGAAAAGGAAAGGGAGGCATAACAGCTGTGCATAGCAATCTACTGAAGAAATTAAGTTAAGGGAAGAAACATCCAGAAACGGCACCTATACAAAAATTATTGGAAACATATGGTTCCAGTGACTATCTTATACAGTACTGAATCTTACTTCAGGTAAAAACTATCTAGCATTATAGAAAATCCAAATATATTTTTATGTAGGTTATTTCAGGTTCCCCAAAGCAGGACATTGGTGGGGGTGGGGGCAGAGAGCTGGGGAAGGGAAGGGCAAGATAGAGAGGCTACTTGGGAGGTGCTGGAGGGGTGTGTGTATACTGGGAAAGGTATCTGGGGAGTGCTGGATGGGATACTTGTGCTGGGGTACTCACTTAAAGTGGGGGGCAATATTGCTCCAAGCCCAGGACTCAGCAACAACTGCCAGTCAGCGCTTTCTTGAGGGACCCCTTCCCAGGGCTGGAAACCAAGGCTGGAGGGAAATAGAACAATCATCTGTGCATGTGGAGGGGTGCAGGGTGGGGAATCTGGAAGCAGATCAGTTGGGCCTCTTTCTGAGCTGCAATATCAGCTTTGGAAAAACCCTGGACTTTGACTATTGTTTCAAAAATCTACTCGGATTGAGAGCAGACAACCAACATATAACTCTATATTTATCTAATAAAAAATCCTACAATAACAATTTTAAGGTTGCAAAGTTAAGCACTAAAATATTTAAAGGTATGTGGATGGAGGTCAGCAGGTCAGTCTACTCTGTGTACATATTATTTTTCCTCAGAGATTATTTTTATGCTTCATTTTCAAAATGTACTGATTTTTTCTTTTGTTTCCCAAGTTGTCCTTTTCAAAAATAATTTTTCTGAATTCCAAATTGAAAATAATTTAGAAAAATAATAATCCCATCATGACTTAACAGTCTGGCAGTCTGTCAAAACAAAACAAAACAACAAACAGAAAACCCAAATCCTCAAAAAACAGGAACATAAAAAATGGGGCACTGTGTCCCCATACAACATTCAGCCTTTTGGGACCACCTGCTGACCTCCATCCACATAGCCCATGTGAGCTAACTGCTCCTTCTGGACTTCTGGAGCTACATGACAAATGATACTAAGAAGAGAAGTGATGATATGACTAGTAGAAGTTGACAAAAAAGGTAGGGAGAGGAGGGGCAAAACCCCAAAGGCTAATTTTTCATATAGTTTCTGGCATGAGTTTTGTAATTGCAACTCTCTCTCTCATAGAATCATAGAATATCAGGATTGGAAGGGACCTCAGGAGGTCATCTAGTCCAACCCCCTGCTCAAAGCAGGACCAACCCCCAACTAAATCATCCCACCTCACTCTTCTCTTCTGCAGACTAAACAAGCCCAGTTACCTCAGCCTCTCCTCGTAAGTCATGTGCCCCAGCCCCCTAACCATTTTCGTTGCTCTCCGCTGGACTCTCTCTAATTTGTCCACATCCCTTCTGTAGTGAAGGGCCCAAAACTGGACACAATACTCCAGATGTGGCCTCACCAGTGCTTAATAGAGGGGAATAATCACTTCCCTCAATCTGCTGGCAATGCTCCTACTAATGCAGCCCAATATGCCATTAGCCTTCTTGGCAACAAGGGCACACTGTTGACTCATATCCAGCTTCTCATCCACTGTAATCCCCAGGTCCTTTTCTGCAGAATTGCTGCTTAGCCAGTCAGTCCCCAGCCTGTAGCAGTGCATGGGATTCTTCCATCCTAAACGCAGGACTCTGCTCTTATCCTTGTTGAACCCTCCAGTGTATTTACCTCTCACCCCAGTTTAGTGTCATCTGTGAACTTGCTGAGGGTTCCTTGCTGTTGTTTCCTCTTTTAGATTTCTCTGATCTTTTCCTTCTTCTTCTTCTGCTCCTAACCCAATTACTTTTGCCTGCTTGCTCTCTGCCTCATATATAGTTTTTGGCCTGTTCTGATTGTCTTCTTTTTCAATCCTAGCATTAGCTTACCTATCCTCCAATCAGCTTCAACCCTCTCTGATTGGTCCATAGTTATAGACCAATCACAACTGCTAAATTTGGCTGTCAATCAGAACTTACACAACAAGTTTTAAGTATTATGGGATCTTACTATTATGGTACTGTGACCCTCACATAGTTTTGGACAAAGCATGCCTGACAGACCCTCCCTCCAGTTTTGGAGTGACGTGTACCTGACCTAAGTCCACACAACACACCATCAACACACCAGCCATAGGCTGAACTCCTGGAAACTGCCAAGTCACTGTCCTTGGCTGTGTGCCAACATTTTATGCACACTTAGAATTACCAAACTTTTAAACTTTAAACAACTACTTTATTCCTTCAATATATATTTATTTGTTAACTTATGCATCTTAATGTTATGGTCTACCACTGCCACCCCATTTCTTACCAATTTTATTAATTTTATTTCAGTTTTTCCCCTCTGTTCAGTTAATGGCGGCAAAGCAAAATAGAGCAGCTCAAAATCCTTTTGTATCATTCCAACATCACCAAGATCATTATTAGACGCAAACTCACCACAGACCAGGACACACCAATTCAAAACAGCACCAGACCCTGCCACAACAACCAATGTAAAACCTGTAGACATATCTCCACTGCTAACTTTCAAGATCCATGAGGCCTACATATGCCTGTCACAATATGTGGTGTACCTCGTCCTGTGCATCAAATGCCTCTGTAACAACTATATGACTGAAACCAAACAATCAGTATGCTCTAAAATGAACTCCCACAGAAAAATGGAGGGGCAGGAAATAGGCAGAAACACCTTATCACCAGTGGGAAAACACTTTTCATGAAGCAATTACTCCATATCTGATCTGTCATTGCTCATCCAAAAAGAAAATCTGCACAACACTACTCGCCTGGGAACTTAAATTCATAACTCTGGAAGTCACCAAAAAACATGGACTCAACAGAAACACTGGTTTTGTGGCTTATTACAACATTTTGTAACCCACCCTGCTGCTACTAGCCTTCCTTTGACTTATGACTGCAGTTAACATGTGTTAACTTCTTATGCTTTACAATCTGTCCCACCTTGTATTTAGCTGTGACACTCTGGTTACCTTCTCCAGATCTGAAGAAGAGGTCTGTGAAGCTTATAAACTTGTCCCTTCCACCAAGAGAGATTGGTCCAATAAAAGATATTACCTCACCCACTTTGTCTCTCTAATATCCTGGAACCAAAATAGCTACAAAAACACTAAAATATTAATTTTATATTATTCTAGTGTTTTAATCAAAATGTTGTGCAGTACCAAGTCAAATGCCTTACAGAAATCTATGTATATTACATAAACACTATTATCTTTATCAAGCAAATTTATAATCTCATCATCAAATTAGTTTGACAGGATCTATTTTCCATAAATCCATGTTGATCTGCATTAATTACATTACCCTACCTTAATTCTTTTTTAATAGAGTCCCATATCAACCACTCCATTATCTTCATTGGTTCAGAGAAAGAGTTAGAATGATCCTCTCCCCCAGGTGTTAGGGCTCTTATTTGGGATATGGGAGTCTCAAGCCCCTCTTTCAATTTTTTGTTGTTATTATTATTATTATTATTATTATTTTGAAAAGTGGAATGGCTTCAACAGGAGATCTTGAGTGACATTAACTCCAGAGTATCCTCTAGCCCAGTGGTCTTCTCCCTATCCTGGGAGAGTGCTCTGTGAGGGAAAATATTGTGGTCTTACAACTTTGGCCAGGTTTTTAGGCCTAAACTTTGGATAAGCTTGTTTTCAGGCTGTGTTGAACTTTGGTTCAGCTTGTCTCTGTGTATAAGGGGAAGAGAGGAGGGGGACAGAGTAATGAAAGAGTGATAGAAAGTTGCTTCTGTGTGTCAAGAGGTAAAAGGAGTCACAGTGGAAAGTTCCCAAAATGGAACAATGGCTTTTCTGTACAAAGGGCATGTGGGGACAGAGTGGTGCGGTCAAGGGCCCATGAAAGAGGAACTGGAATTGGATAAAGGGGAACCAGGAGATCTGTTAAGTTACAACAGCTGAGCTTGCTTGTGGGACTACAGAAAAGGTGTTAGAACAGTCAAACCACAAACATGGCTAGGAATGACAATAACAGGAAAAACCATAAATGAAAAGGTAATTGGTCAGCTTGCTTGTGATTAACGTTGTATCCCAAATAAGGCAATTAAAATATGTAACAAGCGTGTTATGTTTTGCGGTTTTAGCCTTTATAAGCTTGGTAAAATTTGTGGAGAGCAAAGCAGTTTGCCTCTTGCGTGGGGCCATGCTAACTCTCCCTGCATATATGCTTGTATAAAATAAAGGAGCCTCAGGCTGTCTGAACTAAAATCAACAGTGTGGTCAATTTTCCACAACAGCTCTAATCACCGAGTTAAAGATTATAAGGGAAGCATCACCATTGCATCCTCCTCCTCTGATTGAGGTTTTTGTGAGATCTAATCTGGTAGGTGTATACTAGAATCCCATTGATGGTTAGATGTGAGCTAGATGTCCAGATGTCAGAACTGAGGCAGCCGTCCATATGCCCTGGGGACTTAACCAGCAGAAACTTAGGTGCCAACAGGGTTAGGCAGCAGCTGAGCAGGAAGTTTGAAATCTAAATTTTGGATTTAGGAGCCTAAGCTAGCAGTCAGGTATCAAATCCCTTTGTGGATCTAGCCCACAGAATCTATAATGTGTTTACATGTAGAAGGTGCAACTCTATTTGATAATTAAGATTAAGTGAGGTAACCACCCCAAATTACCTGGCAGAGTTTTCCACTGCAGATCTGAAACTGGCGCCAATCACCTATAATATATTATGAACTCAAGTGTGACGTGAAGGCTGTTTCCCCAATGAGGCCCTGAAGCCTTCCAAGGGACCCTATCTGGATTCCATCTTCTCTTCTTCACCACCACTCTGTGCTTCAGGCTGTGCATCAGAGTCGAAAATAGGGAAAGAACAAATAAAAAATTACTTAGACAAGTTAGATGTCTTCAAATCACCAGGACCTGATGAAATGCATCCTAGAATACTCAAGGAGCTGACTGAGGAGATCTCTGAGCCATTAGCAATTATCTTTGAAAAGTCATGGAAGATGGGAGACATTTCAGAAGACTGTAAAAGGGCCAATATAGTGCCCATCTATAAAAAGAGAAATAAGGACAATCTGGAGAATTACAGACCAGTTAGGTTAATTTCTGTACCCGGAAAGATAATGGAGCAAATAATTAAGCAATCAATTTGCAAACACCTAGAAGATAATAAGGTGATAAGTAACAGCCAGCATGGATTAGTCAAGAACAAATCATGTCAAACCAACCTGATAGCTTTCTTTGACAGGGTAACAAGCCTTGTAGATGGGGGAAGCAGTAGATGTGGTATATCTTGAATTTAGTAAGGCTTTTGATACTGTCTCGCATGACCTTCTCATAAACAAACTAGGGAAATGCAACCTAGATGGAGCTACTATAAGGTGAGTGCATAACTGGTTGTAAAATCATTCCCAGAGAGTAGTTACAAGTGGTTCATAGTCATGCTGGAAGGGCATAATAAGTGGGGTCTTGCAGGGATTGGTTCTGGGTCCAATTCTGTTCAATATCTTCATCAATGATTTAGATAATGGCATAGATAGTACACTTATTATGTTTGCGGATGATACCAATCTGGGAAGGGTTGCAAGTGCTTTAGAGGATAGGATTAAAATTCAAAATGATCTAGACAAACTGGAGAACTGGTCTGAAATAACTAGGATGAAATTCAATAAGGACAAATGCAAAATACTCAAGTTAGGAAGGAACAATTAGTTGCACACATACAAAATGTGAAATGACTGCCTAGGAAGGAGTACTGCAGAAAGGGATCTGGAGGTTATAGTGGATCACTAGCTAAATATGAGTCAACAGTGTAACACTGTTGCAAAAAAGACAAACATCATTCTGGGATGTATTAGCAGGAGTATTGTAAGCAAGACACGAGAAGTAATTCTTCTGCTCTACTCTGAGCTGATTAGGCCTCAAGTGGAGTATTTTTGTCCTGTTCTGGGCACCACATTTCAGGAAAGATGCGGACAAATTGGAGAAAGTCCAGAGAAGAGCAACAAAAATGATTAACGGTCTAGAAAACATGACCTATGAGGGAAGATTGAAAAAAAATAGTTTGTTTAGTCTGGAAAAGAGAAGACTGAGAGGGGACATGATAACAGTTTTCAATTACATAAAAGGTTGTTACAAGGAAGAGGGAGAAAATTGTTCTTCTTAACCTCTGAGGATAGGAGAAGAAGCAATGGGCTTCAATTGCAGCAAGGGTGGTTTAGGTTGGACATTAGGAAAAAATTCCTAACTGTCAGAGTGGTTAAGCACTGGAATAAATTGCCTAGGGAATCTCCATCAGTGGGGATTTT